>NC_090396.1:7838334-7904836 GCF_036365525.1 Heterodontus francisci | reverse complement strand
TGGGGGTGGAAACTGGAGAGGGAGGGGAACTGGAGAGGGATGGAGGGGAGGGAGGGGGGGGAGGTGGGGAGGGAGGGGGGTGGAGTTGGGGAGGGAGGGAGGTGGAGGTGGGGTGGATTTGGAGAGGGTGGGGGGTGGAGGTGGAGAGGGTGGGGGGTGGAGGTGGAGAGGGTGGAGGTGGAGAGGTGGGAGGTGGGGGGTGGGGTTGGAGAGGGAGGAGGAGGGGGGTTGGAGAGTGAGGAGGGGGGATGGAGAGGGAGGAGGGGGGGGTGGAGAGTGGAGGAGGAGGGGGGGGTGGAGAGTGGAGGAGGAGGGGGGGCTGAGAGTGGAGGAGGGGGGGGGGAGTGGAGGAGGAGGGGGGTGGAGAGTGGAGGAGGAGGGGGGGTGGAGAGTGGAGGAGGAGGAGGGGGGGGTGGAGAGTGGAGGAGGAGGGGGGGTGGAGAGTGGAGGAGGAGGAGGGGGGGGTGGAGAGTGGAGGAGGAGGGGGGGTGGAGAGTGGAGGAGGAGGAGGGGGGGGTGGAGAGTGGAGGAGGAGGGGGGGGTGGAGAGTGGAGGAGGAGGGGGGGTGGAGAGTGGAGGAGGAGGGGGGGGTGGAGAGTGGAGGAGGAGGGGGGGGTGGAGAGTGGAGGAGGAGGGGGGGTGGAGAGTGGAGGAGGAGGGGGGGGTGGAGAGTGGAGGAGGAGGGGGGGGTGGAGAGTGGAGGAGGAGGGGGGTGTGGAGAGTGGAGGAGGAGGGGGGGTGGAGAGTGGAGGAGGAGGGGGGGTGGAGAGGGAGGAGGGGGTGGGAGAGGGAGGGGGGGCGTTGGAGAGTGGAGAGGGAGGGGGGGGGTGGAGAGTGGAGAGGGAGGGGGGGGGGTGGAGAGTGAAGAGGGAGGAGGGGGGTGGTGGAGAGTGGAGAGGGAGGAGGGGGGTGGTGGAGAGTGGAGAGGGAGGAGGGGGGTGGTGGAGAGTGGAGAGGGAGGAGGGGGGTGGTGGAGAGTGGAGAGGGAGGAGGGGGGTGGTGGAGAGTGGAGAGGGAGGAGGGGGGTGGTGGAGAGTGGAGAGGGAGGAGGGGGGTGGTGGAGAGTGGAGAGGGAGGAGGGGGGTGGTGGAGAGTGGAGAGGGAGGAGGGGGGTGGTGGAGAGTGGAGAGGGAGGAGGGGGGGTGGTGGAGAGTGGAGAGGGAGGAGGGGGGTGGTGGAGAGTGGAGAGGGAGGAGGGGGGTGGTGGAGAGTGGAGAGGGAGGAGGGGGGTGGTGGAGAGTGGAGAGGGAGGGGGGTGGTGGAGAGTGGAGAGGGAGGAGGGGGGGGTGGAGAGGGAGGAGGAGGGAGTGGAGAGGGAGGAGGGAGGGGTGGAGAGGGAGGGGTGGAGAGGGAGGAGGGAGGGGTGGAGAGGGAGGGAGGAGGGAGGAGTGGAGAGGGAGGAGGGGGGAGTGGAGAGGGAGGAGGGGGGGGTGGAGAGGGAGGAGGGGGGGGTGGAGAGGGAGGAGGGGGGTGTGGAGAGTGGAGAGGGAGGAGGGGAGAGTGGAGAGGGAGGAGGAGGGGGGAGGGGAGGAGAGTGGAAGGGGGAGGGGAGGAGAGTGGAAGGGGGAGGGGAGGAGAGTGGAGAGGGAGGAGGGGGGAGGGGAGGAGAGTGGAAGGGGGAGGGGAGGAGAGTGGAGGGGGGGAGGAGAGTGGAGGAGAGTGGGGGAGGGGCGGAGAGTGGAGGAGGGCGGGAGGGGTAGAGGGGAGTAGAGGGTTGGAGGGGGGGAGGGGAGGAGAGGGGAGGAGAGGGGAGGAGAGGGGAGGAGGGGAGGAGAGGGGGGGAGGGGAGGGGAGGAGAGTGGAGGAGGGGGGAGGGGAGGAAGGTGGAGGGGAGGAGGGTGGAGGGGGGAGAGGAGGATAGTGGAGTGGAGTGGAGGGGGGAGGGGAGGAGAGTGGAGGGGGAGGAGAGTGGAGGGGTGGGGGTGTCCTCGGTGAGGGGAGAAGAGTAGTGGGGGGCGGGGAGGAAAGTGGGGGGGGTGTCCTCGAGTGAGGGAGGGGAGGAGAGAGGAGGGGTGTGTCCTCGGGTGAGGGGAGGAGAGGGGAGGAGGGTGTCCTTGGGTGAGGGAGGGAAGGGGGGGTGGGGTGTCCTCGGGTGAGGAATGGGAGGGGAGGGGGTTCTCCTCGGGTGAGGGAAGGGAGGGGAGGGGCGTGTCCTCGCATGAGGGAGGGGAGGGGAGGGCGCTGACCTCGGGCGAGGGAGGGGAGGGGATGCAGAATGTCCTCGGGTAAGGGAGGGGATTGGGGGGGGGTCCTCGGCTGAGGGGAGGGATGGGGTTATCCCCGTGTGAGGGAGGCGAGGTGAGAGGGGGTGTCCTCGGTTTTCCTTGGGGAGGAGAGGCGGGTGTCCTCGGGTGAGGGAGGGGAGGGGAGGGGGTGTCCTTGGGTGAGAGAGGGGAGGGTTGGTGAGGGAGTGTAGGAAAGGGGAGGGGGTGAGGGTGGGGAGGAGAGCGGAGGGGGTGTCCTCGGGTGAGGGAGGGGCGGGGGGTGTCCTCGGGTGAGGGAGGGGATTGGAGGGAAAGTGGGATGTACTCGGGTGAGGGAGGGGATTGGAGGGAAAGTGGGGTGTACTCGGGTGAGGGAGGGGAGGGGTGGGGGTTTTCCTCCGGTGAGGAGGGGAGGGGGGTTTCCTCGGGTGAGGGAGGGAGGGAATGTCCTCGGGTGAGCGAGGGAGGGGGTGTATCCTCAGGTGAGGGAGGGGAGGGGGGTGTCCTCGGGTGAGGGAGGGGAGGGGGTGTGACCTCGGGTGAGGGAGGGGAGGGGAGGGGGGATTCCTCGGGTGAGGGAGGGGAGATTCATCGGGTGAGGGAGGGGAGGGGATTGTCCTCGGGTGAGGGAGGGTAGAGGAGGGGGGAGGGGAGAGGGGTGACCTCGGATGAGGGAGGGGAGGGGGTGTGTCCCCGGGTGAGGGAGGGGAGGGGGGTGTCCGAGGGTAGGGGAGGGAATGTCCTTGGGTGTGGGAGGGAGGGAATGTCCTCGGTTGCGGGAGGGAGGGGGTTTCCTTTGGTGAGAGGTGGTGGGGGGTCGTCGGGTGCAGGAGGGAGGGAGTGGGTGTCAACGGGTGCGGGCGGGAGGGAGGGGGGTCCTCGGGTGAGGGAGGGGAGGGGGGAGTCCTCGGGTGAGGGAGGGGAGGTTCCTCGGGTGAGGGAGGGGAGGGGGAGTCCTCGGGTGAGGGAGGGGGGGTGTCCTCGGGTGAGGGAGGGGAGGGGGGTGTCCTCGGGGGAGGGAGGGGTGGGGTTATCCTCGTGTGAGGGAGGCGAGGTGAGAGGGGGTGTCCTAGGGTGAGGGAGGGGTGGGTGTCCTCGGGTAAGGGAGGGAATGTCCTCCGGTGGGTGAGGGGAGGGGGGTGTCCTCGGGTCGGGTGGAGGATGGAGGAGGAAAGTGGAGGAGGGGGGGAGGTGGGGGGGAGGGGAGGAGAGTGGAGGTGGGGGGGAGGGGAGAAGAGAGGAGGTGGGGGGGAGGGGAGGAGAGAGGAGGTGGGGGGGATGGGGAGGAGAGTGGAGGTGGGGAGAGTGGAGGGGAGTAGAGGGGGGAGGGGAGGATAGTGGAGTGGAAGGGGGAGGGGAGGAGATTGGAGGGGGAGGAGAATGGAGGGGTGGGGGTGTCCTCGGGGAGGGGAGAAGAGTAGTGGGGGGTGGGGAGGAGAGTGGAGTGGGGGGCTGTCCTTGGGTGAGTGATGGGAGGGTGTCCTCGATGAGGAGAGGGGAGGAGAGAGGAGGGGTGTGTCCTCGGGTGAGGGAGGGGAGGGGGGTTTCCTCGGGTGAGGGAGGGAAGGGGGTTGGGGTGTCCTCGGGTGAGGGATGGGAGGGGGGCTGGTGTGTCCTTGAGTGAGGGAGGGAGGGGAAGGGGTTTTCCTCTGGTGAGGGAGGGGAGGGGAGGGGCGTGTCGTCGTGAGAGGGAGGGGTGGGGAGGGGGGTGTCCTCGTGTGAGGGAGGGGAGGGGAGGTGGAATGTCATCGGGTGAGGGAGGGGATTTGTGGGGGAAGGGGGTGTGTCCTCGGCTGAGGGGAGGGGTGGGGTTATCCTCGTGTGAGGGAGGCGAGGAGAGAGGGGGTGTCCTCGGGTGAGGGAGGGAATGTCCTCCGGTGAGGGAGGGGAGGGGAGGGGGGTGTCCTCGGGTGAGGGAGGGGAGGGGGGTGTCCTCGGGTGAGGGAGGGGAGGGGGTGTGACCTCGGGTGAGGGAGGGGAGGGGAGGGGGGATTCCTCGGGTGAGGGAGGGGCGGGGGGGTGTCCTCGGGTGAGGGAGGGGATTGGAGGGAAAGTGGGATGTACTCGGGTGAGGGAGGGGATTGGAGGGAAAGTGGGGTGTACTCGGGTGAGGGAGGGGAGGGGTGGGGGTTTTCCTCCGGTGAGGAGGGGAGGGGGGTTTCCTCGGGTGAGGGAGGGAGGGAATGTCCTCGGGTGAGCGAGGGAGGGGGTGTATCCTCAGGTGAGGGAGGGGAGGGGGGGTGTCCTCGGGTGAGGGAGGGGAGGGGGTGTGACCTCGGGTGAGGGAGGGGAGGGGAGGGGGGATTCCTCGGGTGAGGGAGGGGAGATTCATCGGGTGAGGGAGGGGAGGGGATTGTCCTCGGGTGAGGGAGGGTAGAGGAGGGGGGAGGGGGAGAGGGGTGACCTCGGATGAGGGAGGGGAGGGGGTGTGTCCCCGGGTGAGGGAGGGGAGGGGGGTGTCCGAGGGTAGGGGAGGGAATGTCCTTGGGTGTGGGAGGGAGGGAATGTCCTCGGTTGCGGGAGGGAGGGGGTTTCCTTTGGTGAGAGGTGGTGGGGGGTCGTCGGGTGCAGGAGGGAGGGAGTGCGTGTCATTGGGTGCGGGCGGGAGGGAGGGGGGTCCTCGGGTGAGGGAGGGGAGGGGGGAGTCCTCGGGTGAGGGAGGGGAGGTTCCTCGGGTGAGGGAGGGGAGGGGGAGTCCTCGGGTGAGGGAGGGGGGGTGTCCTCGGGTGAGGGAGGGGAGGGGGGTGTCCTCGGGGGAGGGAGGGGTGGGGTTATCCTCGTGTGAGGGAGGCGAGGTGAGAGGGGGTGTCCTAGGGTGAGGGAGGGGTGGGTGTCCTCGGGTAAGGGAGGGAATGTCCTCCGGTGGGTGAGGGGAGGGGGGTGTCCTCGGGTCGGGTGGAGGATGGAGGAGAGTGGAGGAGGGGGGGAGGTGGGGGGGAGGGGAGGAGAGTGGAGGTGGGGGGGAGGGGAGAAGAGAGGAGGTGGGGGGGAGGGGAGGAGAGAGGAGGTGGGGGGGATGGGGAGGAGAGTGGAGGTGGGGAGAGTGGAGGGGAGTAGAGGGGGGAGGGGAGGATAGTGGAGTGGAAGGGGGAGGGGAGGAGATTGGAGGGGGAGGAGAATGGAGGGGTGGGGGTGTCCTCGGGGAGGGGAGAAGAGTAGTGGGGGGTGGGGAGGAGAGTGGAGTGGGGGGCTGTCCTTGGGTGAGTGATGGGAGGGTGTCCTCGATGAGGAGAGGGGAGGAGAGAGGAGGGGTGTGTCCTCGGGTGAGGGAGGGGAGGGGGGTTTCCTCGGGTGAGGGAGGGAAGGGGGTTGGGGTGTCCTCGGGTGAGGGATGGGAGGGGGGCTGGTGTGTCCTTGAGTGAGGGAGGGAGGGGAAGGGGTTTTCCTGTGGTGAGGGAGGGGAGGGGAGGGGCGTGTCGTCGTGAGAGGGAGGGGTGGGGAGGGGGGTGTCCTCGTGTGAGGGAGGGGAGGGGAGGTGGAATGTCATCGGGTGAGGGAGGGGATTTGTGGGGGAAGGGGGTGTGTCCTCGGCTGAGGGGAGGGGTGGGGTTATCCTCGTGTGAGGGAGGCGAGGAGAGAGGGGGTGTCCTCGGGTGAGGGAGGGAATGTCCTCCGGTGAGGGAGGGGAGGGGAGGGGGGTGTCCTCGGGTGAGGGAGGGGAGGGGGGTGTCCTCGGGTGAGGGAGGGGAGGGGGGGGTGGGGTGTGTCCTCTGGTGAGGGAGGGTAGGGAAGGGGGGGGTGTCCTCGGGTGAGGGAGGGAGGGAATGTCCTCGGGTAAGAGAGGGGAGGGGTGTGTCCTCGGGTGAGGGAGGGGAGAGGTGTGTCCTCGGGTGAGGTGGGGGAGGAGAGGGGAGGGGGGTGTCCTCGTGTGAGGGGGGGAGGAGGGGAGGGGGGTGTACTCGGGTGAGGGAGGGGAGGTGGGTGTCCTCGGGTGACGGAGGGGAGGAGGGTGTTCTCAGGTGAGGGAGGAGAGGAGAGGGGAGGGGGGTGTCCTCGGGTGAGGGAGGAGAGGAGAGGGGAGGGGATGTCCTCGGGTGAGAGAGGGGAGGGGGGTGAGGGAGTGTAGGAAAGGGGAGGGGGTGAGGGTGGGGAGGAGAGCGGAGGGGGGTGTCCTCGGGTGAGGGAGGGGCGGGGGGGGGGTGGGTGTCCTCGGGTGAGGGATGGGATTGGAGGGAAAGTGGGGTTTACTCGGGTGAGGGAGGGGAGGGGTAGGGGTTTTCCTCCGGTGAGGAGGGGAGGGGGGTTTCCTCGGTGAGGGGAGGGGGGTGTCCTCGGGTAGTGGAGGGGAGGTGGGTTGTCCTCGGGTGAGGGAGGCAGGGAATGTCCTCGGGTGAGGGAGGGAGGGGGAGTCCTCGGGTGAGGGATGGAGGGGGTGTATCCTCGGGTGAGGGAGGGGAGGGGGTGTGAACTCGGATGAGGGAGGGGAGATGAGGGGGGATTCCTCGGGTGAGGGAGGGGAGAGGGGAGTCCTCGGGTGAGCGAGGGGAGGGGGTGTGACCTCGGATGAGGGGAGGGGGGATTCCTCGGGTGAGGGAGGGTAGAGGAGGGGAGAGGGGTGACCTCGGATGAGGGAGGGGAGGGGGTGTGTCCCCGGGTGAGGGAGGGGAGGGGGGTGTCCTAGGGTGAGGGTGGCGAGTGGGGGGTCCTCGGGTAGGGGAGGGAATGTCCTTGGGTGTGGGAGGGAGGGAATGTCCTCGGTTGCGGGAGGGAGGGGGAGTCCTCAAGGGAGGGAGGGGGTGTCCTCGGGTGAAGAGGGAGGGGGTGTCCTCGGGTGAAGAGGGAGGGGGGTCCTCGGGTGAAGAGGGAGGGGGGTCCTCGGGTGAGGGAAGGGGGGGGGTCTCTCGGGGAGAGGGAGGGGAGGGGGGAGTCCTCGGGTGAGGGAGGGGAGTGGAGGGGGGATTCCTCGGGTGAGGGAGGGGAGGTTCCTCGGGTGAGTGAGGGGAGGGGGGAGTCCTCGGGTGAGGGAGGGGGGTGTCCTCGGGTGAGGGAGGGAATGTCCTCCGGTGAGGGAGGGGAGGGGGGTGTCCTCGTGGGAGGGAGGGGTGGGGTTATCCTCGTGTGAGGGAGGCGAGGTGAGAGGGGGTGTCCTCGGGTGAGGGAGGGGTGGGTGTCCTCGGGTAAGGGAGGGAATGTCCTCCGGTGGGGGAGGGGAGGGGGGTGTCCTCGGGTGGGGTGGAGGATGGAGGAGAGTGGAGGAGGGGGGGGGGAGGGGAAGTGAGGGGAGGTGGGGGGGGAGGGGAGGAGAGTGGAGGTGGGGGGGAGGGGAGGAGAGAGGAGGTGGGGGGACGGGAGGAGAGTGGAGGTGGGGAGAGTGGAGGGGAGTAGAGTGGAGGGGAGGATAGTGGAGGGGGGAGGGGAGGGTAGTGGAGTGGAAGGGGGAGGGGAGGAGATTGGAGGGGGAGGAGAATGGAGGGGTGGGGGTGTCCTCGGGGAGGGGAGAAGAGTAGTGGGGGGTGGGGAGGAGAGTGGAGTGGGGGGCTGTCCTTGGGTGAGTGATGGGAGGGTGTCCTCGATGAGGAGAGGGGAGGAGAGAGGAGGGGTGTGTCCTCGGGTGAGGGAGGGGAGGGGGGTTTCCTCGGGTGAGGGAGGGAAGGGGGTTGGGTTGGGGTGTCCTCGGGTGAGGGATGGGAGGGGGGGCTGGTGTGTCCTCGAGTGAGGGAAGGAGGGGAGGGGGCTTTCCTCTGGTGAGGGAGGGGTGGGGAGGGGCGTGTCCTCGTGTGAGGGAGGGGTGGGGAGGGGGGTGTCCTCGTGTGAGGGAGGGGAGGGGAGGTGGAATGTCATCGGGTGAGGGAGGGGATTTGTGGGGGAAGGGGGTGTGTCCTCGGCTGAGGGAAGGGGTGGGGTTATCCTCGTGTGAGGGAGGCGAGGAGAGAGGGGGTGTCCTCGGGTGAGGGAGGGAATGTCCTCTGGTGAGGGAGGGGAGGGGAGGGGGGTGTCCTCGGGTGAGGAGGGGGAGGGGGGTGTCCTCGGGTGAGGGAGGGGAGGGGGGTGTCCTCTGGTGAGGGAGGGTAGGGAAGGGGGGGTGTCCTCGGGTGAGGGAGGGAGGGAGGGAATGTCCTCGGGTAAGGGAGGGGAGGGGTGTGTCCTCGGGTGAGGGAGGGGAGAGGTGTGTCCTCGGGTGGGGTGGAGGATGGAGGAGAGTGGAGGAGGGGGGGAGGGGAGGAGAGTGGAGGTGGGGGGGAGGGGAGGAGAGTGGAGGTGGGGGGGAGGGGAGGAGAGAGGAGGTGGGGGGGAGGGGAGGAGAGTGGAGGTGGGGAGAGTGGAGGGGAGTAGAGTGGAGGGGAGGAGGGGGAGTGGAGGGGAGGATAGTGGAGGGGGGAGGGGAGGATAGTGGAGGGGGGAGGGGAGGATAGTGGAGTGGAAGGGGGAGGGGAGGAGATTGGAGGGGGAGGAGAATGGAGGGGTGGGGGTGTCCTCGGGGAGGGGAGAAGAGTAGTGGGGGGTGGGGAGGAGAGTGGAGTGGGGGGCTGTCCTTGGGTGAGTGATGGGAGGGTGTCCTCGATGAGGAGAGGGGAGGAGAGAGGAGGGGTGTGTCCTCGGGTGAGGGAGGGGAGGGGGGTTTCCTCGGGTGAGGGAGGGAAGGGGGTTGGGTAGGGGTGTCCTCGGGTGAGGGATGGGAGGGGGGCTGGTGTGTCCTCGAGTGAGGGAGGGAGGGGAGGGGGTGTCCTCGTGTGAGGGGGGGGAGGAGAGGAGAGGGGAGGGGGGTGTACTCGGGTGAGGGAGGGGAGGTGGGTGTCCTCGGGTGACGGAGGGGAGGAGTGTGTTCTCAGGTGAGGGAGGAGTGGAGAGGGGAGGCGGGTGTCCTCGGGTGAGGGAGGAGAGGAGAGGGGAGGGGATGTCCTCGGGTGAGAGAGGGGAGGGGGGTGAGGGAATGTAGGAAAGGGGAGGGGGTGAGGGTGGGGAGGAGAGCGGAGGGGGGTGTCCTCGGGTGAGGGAGGGGCGGGGGGGTGTGGGTGTCCTCGGGTGAGGGAGGGGATTGGAGGGAAAGTGGGGTTTACTCGGGTGAGGGACGGGAGGGGTAGGGGTTTTCCTCCGGTGAGGAGGGGAGGGGGGGTTTCCTCGGTGAGGGGAGGGGGGTGTCCTCGGGTAGTGGAGGGGAGGTGGGTTGTCCTCGGGTGAGGGAGGCAGGGAATGTCCTCGGGTGAGGGAGGGAGGGGGAGTCCTCGGGTGAGGGATGGAGGGGGTGTATCCTCGGGTGAGGGAGGGGAGGGGGTGTGACCTCGGATGAGGGAGGGGAGATGAGGGGGGATTCCTCGGGTGAGGGAGGGGAGGTTCCTCGGGTGAGGGAGGGGAGGGGGGTGTCCTCGGGTGAGCGAGGGGAGGGGGTGTGACCTCGGATGAGGGAAGGGAGGGGAGGGGGGATTCCTCGGGTGAGGGAGGGTAGAGGAGGGGAGAGGGGTGACCTCGGATGAGGGAGGGGAGGGGGTGTGTCCCCGGGTGAGGGAGGGGAGGGGGGTGTCCTAGGGTGAGGGTGGCAGGTGGGGTGTCCTCGGGTAGGGGAGGGAATGTCCTTGGGTGTGGGAGGGAGGGAATGTCCTCGGTTGCGGGAGGGAGGGGGAGTCCTCAAGGGAGGAGGGGGTGTCCTCGGGTGAAGAGGGAGGGGGTGTCCTCGGGTGAAGAGGGAGGGGGTGTCCTCGGGTGAAGAGGGAGGGGGGTCCTCGGGAGAGGAGAGGGAGGGGAGGGGGGAGTCCTCGGGTGAGGGAGGGGAGGTTCCTCGGGTGAGTGAGGGGAGGGGGGAGTCCTCGGGTGCGGGAGGGGGGGTGTCCTCGGGTGAGGGAGGGAATGTCCTCCGGTGAGGGAGGGGAGGGGGGGTGTCCTCGGGTGAGGGAGGGGAGGGGGGTGTCCTCGGGGGAGGGAGGGGTGGGGTTATCCTCGTGTGAGGGAGGCGAGGTGAGAGGGGGTGTCCTCGGGTGAGGGAGGGGTGGGTGTCCTCGGGTAAGGGAGGGAATGTCCTCCGGTGGGGGAGGGGAGGGGGGTGTCCTCGGGTGGGGTGGAGGATGGAGGAGAGTGGAGGAGGGGGGGAGGTGGGGGGGAGGGGAGGAGAGTGGAGGTGGGGGGGGAGGTGGGGAGAGTGGAGGTGGGGAGAGTGGAGGGGAGTAGAGTGGAGGGGAGGAGGGGGGAGTGGAGGGGAGGATAGTGGAGGGGGGAGGGGAGGATAGTGGAGGGGGGAGGGGAGGATAGTGGAGTGGAAGGGGAGGGGAGGAGATTGGAGGGGGAGGAGAATGGAGGGGTGGGGGTGTCCTCGGGGAGGGGAGAAGAGTAGTGGGGGGTGGGGAGGAGAGTGGAGTGGGGGGCTGTCCTTGGGTGAGTGATGGGAGGGTGTCCTCGATGAGGAAAGGGAGGAGAGAGGAGGGGTGTGTCCTCGGGTGAGGGAGGGGAGGGGGGTTTCCTCGGGTGAGGGAGGGAAGGGGGTTGGGTTGGGGTGTCCTCGGGTGAGGGATGGGAGGGGGGCTGGTGTGTCCTCGAGTGAGGGAGGGAGGGGAGGGGGTTTTCCTCTGGTGAGGGAGGGGAGGGGAGGGGCGTGTCCTCGTGTGAGGGAGGGGTGGGGAGGGGGGTGTCCTCGTGTGAGGGAGGGGAGGGGAGGTGGAATGTCATCGGGTGAGGGAGGGGTGGGGTTATCCTCGTGTGAGGGAGGCGAGGAGAGAGGGGGTGTCCTCGGGTGAGGGAGGGAATGTCCTCCGGTGAGGGAGGGGAGGGGAGGGGGGTGTCCTCGGGTGAGGGAGGGGAGGGGGGTGTCCTCAGGTGAGGGAGGGGAGGGGTGGGGAGAGGTGTGTCCTCTGGTGAGGGAGGGTAGGGAAGGGGGGGTGTCCTCGGGTGAGGGAGGGAGGGAGGGAATGTCCTCGGGTAAGGGAGGGGAGGGGTGTGTCCTCGGGTGAGGGAGGGGAGAGGTGTGTCCTCGGGTGAGGTGGGGGAGGAGAGGGGAGGGGGGTGTCCTCGTGTGAGGGGGGGGAGGAGAGGAGAGGGGAGGGGGGTGTACTCGGGTGAGGGAGGGGAGGTGGGTGTCCTCGGGTGACGGAGGGGAGGAGGGTGTTCTCAGGTGAGGGAGGAGTGGAGAGGGGAGGGGGGTGTCCTCGGGTGAGGGAGGAGAGGAGAGGGGAGGGGATGTCCTCGGGTGAGAGAGGGGAGGGGGGTGAGGGAGTGTAGGAAAGGGGAGGGGGTGAGGGTGGGGAGGAGAGCGGAGGGGGGTGTCCTCGGGTGAGGGAGGGGCGGGGGGGGGTGGGTGTCCACGGGTGAGGGAGGGGATTGGAGGGAAAGTGGGGTTTCCTCGGTGAGGGGAGGGGGGTGTCCTCGGGTAGTGGAGGGGAGGTGGGTTGTCCTCGGGTGAGGGAGGCAGGGAATGTCCTCGGGTGAGGGATTGAGGGGGTGTATCCTCGGGTGAGGGAGGGGAGGAGGTGTGACCTCGGATGAGGGAGGGGAGGTGAGGGGGGATTCCTCGGGTGAGGGAGGGGAGGTTCCTCGGGTGAGGGAGAGGAGGGGGGAGTCCTCGGGTGAGCGAGGGGAGGGGGTGTGACCTCGGATGAGGGAAGGGAGGGGAGGGGGGATTCCTCGGGTGAGGGAGGGTAGAGGAGGGGAGAGGGGTGACCTCGGATGAGGGAGGGGAGGGGGTGTGTCCCCGGGTGAGGGAGGGGAGGGGGGTGTCCTAGGGTGAGGGTGGCGAGTGGGGTGTCCTCGGGTAGGGGAGGGAATGTCCTTGGGTGTGGGAGGGAGGGAATGTCCTCGGTTGCGGGAGGGAGGGGGAGTCCTCAAGGGAGGGAGGGGGTGTCCTCGGGTGAAGAGGGAGGGGGTGTCCTCGGGTGAAGAGGGAGGGGGTGTCCTCGGGTGAAGAGGGAGGGGGGTCCTTGGGTGAGGGAGGGGGGTCCTCGGGAGAGGGAGGGGAGGGGGGAGTCCTCGGGTGAGGGAGGGGAGTGGAGGGGGGATTCCTCGGGTGAGGGAGGGGAGGTTCCTCGGGTGAGGGAGGGGAGGGGGTAGTCCTCGGGTGAGGGAGGGGGGGTGTCCTCGAGGGAGGGGAGGGGGGGTCTCCTCGGGTGAGGGAGGGGAGGGGGCTGTCCTCGGGGGAGGAATGGGGGGGGTTATTCTCGTGTGAGGGAGGCGAGGTGAGAGGGGGTGTCCTCGGGTGAGGGAGGGGTGGGTGACCTCGGGTAAGGGAGGGAATGTCCTCCGGTGGGGGAGGGGAGGGGGGTGTCCTCGGGTGGGGTGGAGGATGGAGGAGAGTGGAGGAGGGGGGGAGGAGGGGGGGAGGGGAAGTGAGGGGAAGTGAGGGGAGGTGGGGGGAGGGGAGGAGAGTGGAGGTGGGGGGGAGGGGAGGAGAGTGGAGGTGGGGGGGAGGGGAGGAGAGTGGAGGTGGGGGGGAGGGGAGGAGAGTGGAGGTGGGGGGGAGGGGAGGAGAGAGGAGGTGGGGGGGAGGGGAGGAGAGTGGAGGGGAGTAGAGTGGAGGGGAGGAGGGGGGAGTGGAGGGAAGGATAGTCGAGGGGGGAGGGAAGGATAGTGGAGGGGGGAGGGGAGGATAGTGGAGTGGAAGGGGGAGGGGAGGAGATTGGAGGGGGAGGAGAATGGAGGGGTGAGGGTGTCCTCGGGGAGGGGAGAAGAGTAGTGGGGGGTGGGGAGGAGAGTGGAGTGGGGGGCTGTCCTTGGGTGAGTGATGGGAGGGTGTCCTCGATGAGGAAAGGGGAGGAGAGAGGAGGGGTGTGTCATCGGGTGAGGGAGGGGAGGGGGGTTTCCTCGGGTGAGGGAGGGAAGGGGGTTGGGTTGGGTTGTCCTCGGGTGAGGGATGGGAGGGGGGCTGGTGTGTCCTCGAGTGAGGGAGGGAGGGGAGGGGGTTTTCCTCTGGTGAGGGAGGGGAGGGGAGGGGCGTGTCCTCGTGTGAGGGAGGGGTGGGGAGGGGGGTGTCCTCGTGTGAGGGAGGGGAGGGGAGGTGGAATGTCATCGGGTGAGGGAGGGGATTTGTGGGGGAAGGGGGTGTGTCCTCGGCTGAGGGGAGGGGTGGGGTTATCCTCGTGTGAGGGAGGCGAGGAGAGAGGGGGTGTCCTCGGGTGAGGGAGGGAATGTCCTCCGGTGAGGGAGGGGAGGGGAGGGGGGTGTCCTCGGGTGAGGGAGGGGAGGGGGGTGTCCTCGGGTGAGGGAGGGGAGGGGGGGGGAGGGGTGTGTCCTCTGGTGAGGGAGGGTAGGGGAGGGGCGGTGTCCTCGGGTGAGGGAGGGAGGGAGGGAATGTCCTCGGGTAAGGGAGGGGAGGGGTGTGTCCTCGGGTGAGGGAGGGGAGAGGTGTGTCCTCGGGTGAGGTGGGGGAGGAGAGGGGAGGGGGTGTCCTCGTGTGAGGGGGGGAGGAGAGGAAGGGGAGGGGGGTGTACTCGGGTGAGGGAGGGGAGGTGGGTGTCCTCGGGTGACGGAGGGGAGGAGGGTGTTCTCAGGTGAGGGAGGAGAGGAGAGGGGAGGGGGGTGTCCTCGGGTGAGGGAGGAGAGGAGAGGGGAGGGGATGTCCTCGGGTGAGAGAGGGGAGGGGGGTGAGGGAGTGTAGGAAAGGGGAGGGGGTGAGGGTGGGGAGGAGAGCGGAGGGGGGTGTCCTCGGGTGAGGGAGGGGCGGGGGGGTGGGTGTCCTCGGGTGAGGGAGGGGATTGGAGGGAAAGTGGGGTTTACTCGGGTGAGGGAGGGGAGGGGTAGGGGTTTTCCTCCGGTGGGGAGGGGGGTGTCCTCGGGTGAGGGAGGCAGGGAATGTCCTCGGGTGAGGGAGGGAGGGGGAGTCCTCGGGTGAGGGATGGAGGGGGTGTATCCTCGGGTGAGGGAGGGGAGGGGGTGTGACCTCGGATGAGGGAGGGGAGGTGAGAGGGGATTCCTCGGGTGAGGGAGGGGAGGTTCCTCGGGTGAGGGAGGGGAGGGGGGAGTCCTCGGGTGAGCGAGGGGAGGGGGTGTGACCTCGGATGAGGGAAGGGAGGGGAGGGGGGATTCCTCGGGTGAGGGAGGGTAGAGGAGGGGAGAGGGGTGACCTCGGATGAGGGAGGGGAGGGGGTGTGTCCCCGGGTGAGGGAGGGGAGGGGGGTGTCCTAGGGTGAGGGTGGCGAGTGGGGTGTCCTCGGGTAGGGGAGGGAATGTCCTTGGGTGTGGGAGGGAGGGAATGTCCTCGGTTGCGGGAGGGAGGGGGAGTCCTCAAGGGAGGGAGGGGGTGTCCTCGGGTGAAGAGGGAGGGGGTGTCCTCGGGTGAAGAGGGAGGGGGGTCCTTGGCTGAGGGAGGGGGGTCCTCGAGGGAGGGAGGAATGGGGTGTCCTCGGGTGAGGGAGGGAGGGGGAGTCCTCGGGTGAGGGAGGGGTGGGGGATGTCTTTGGGTGAGGGAGGGGAGGGGGATGTCTTTGGGTGAGGGAGGGGAGGGGAGGGGGGTGTCCTCTGGTGAGGGAGGGGAGAGGAGGGGAGGGGGATGTACTCGGGTGAGGGAGGGGAGGGGGGTCTACTCTGGTGAGGGAGGGGGAGAGGGGTGTCCTCGGGTGATGGAGGGGGTGTCCTCGGGTGAGGGAGGGGGGAGGGATGTCCTCGGGAGAGGGATGGGGCTGTCCTCGAGTGAGGGAGGGGAGGGGGGTCTACTCGGGTGGTGTACTCGGGTGAGGGAGGGGGAGGGGGTGTCCTCGGGTGGGGGAGGCGAGTGGGGTGTCTTCGGGTAGGGGAGGGGGTTGTACTCGGGGAGGGAGGTGTCCTCGGGTAGGGGAGGGAGGGAATGTCCTCGGGTGAGGGAGGGAGGGAATATCCTCGGGTGAGGGAGGGAGGTAGGGGTTGGCCTTGGGTGAGGGAGGGAGGGGTGTCCTCGGGTGAGGGAGGGAGGGAGGGGGTGTCCTCGGGTGAGGGAGTATGGGGGGTCCTCAGGAGAAGGGGGAGGGGGAGTCCTCGGGAGAAGGGGGGAGGGGGAGTCCTAGGGTGCGGGAGGGAGGGGGTGTCCTCGGGTGAGAGCGGGAGTCCTCGGGTGAGAGAGGCTAAGGGGGGGTCCTCGGGTGAGGGAGGGTGTCCTCGGGTGAGGGGGGTCCTTGGGTCAGGGAAGGTGAGGGGTCCTCAGGTTAGGGAGGGAGGGGGGTCCTCGGGTGAGGGAGGGGAGCGGGAGTCCTCGGGTGAGGGAGGGAGTGTGGCTGGAGGGAGTCCTCGTATGCGGGAGGGAGGGGGGTCCTCGGATGAGTGGGGTGGGAGGGGGGTCCTCGGGTGAGGGGGGAGGGAGGGGGTCCTCGTGTGAGGGGAGGGGATGGAGGGGGAGTCCTCGGGTGAGGGAGGGAGGGGGTGTCCTTGGGTGAGGGAGGGAGTGTCCTCGGTTGAGGGGTGGTAGGGGGTGTCCTCGGGTGAGGGGGGGAGGGGGAGTCCTCGGGTGAGGGGGGGAGGGGTAGTCCTCGGGTGCAGGAGGGAGGAGGTGTCCTCGGGTGAGTGAGGGGGTCCTCGGGTGACGGTGGATGGGGGCTCCTCGGGTGAGGGAGGGTGGGGGTTCCTCGGGTGATGGAGGGTGGTGGGTCCTCAGGTGAAGGGGTTGTAGGCTCCTCAGGTGAGTGGGGAGGGGTTGTCCTCGGGTGAGGGAGGGGAGGGGGGTGTCCTCGGGGGAGGGAGGGGTGGGGTTATCCTCGTGTGAGGGAGGCGAGGTGAGAGGGGGTGTCCTCGGGTGAGGGAGGGGTGGGTGTCCTCGGGTAAGGGAGGGAATGTCCTCCGTGGGGAGGGGAGGGGGGTGTCCTCGGGTGGGGTGGAGGATGAGGAGAGTGGAGGAGGGGGGGAGGGGAAGTGAGGGGAGGTGGGGGGGAGGGGAGGAGAGTGGAGGTGGGGGGGGAGGGGAGGAGAGAGGAGTGGAAGGGGGAGGGGAGGAGATTGGAGGGGGAGGAGAATGGAGGGGTGGGGGTGTCCTCGGGGAGGGGAGAAGAGTAGTGGGGGGTGGGGAGGAGAGTGGAGTGGGGGGCTGTCCTTGGGTGAGTGATGGGAGGGTGTCCTCGATGAGGAGAGGGGAGGAGAGAGGAGGGGTGTGTCCTCGGGTGAGGGAGGGGAGGGGGGTTTCCTCGGGTGAGGGAGGGAAGGGGGTTGGGGTGTCCTCGGGTGAGGGATGGGAGGGGGGCTGGTGTGTCCTCGAGTGAGGGAGGGAGGGGAGGGGGTTTTCCTCTGGTGAGGGAGGGGAGGGGAGGTGCGGTGTCCTCGTGTGAGGAGGGGTGGGGAGGGGGGTGTCCTCGTGTGAGGGAGGGGAGAGGAGGTGGAATGTCATCGGGTGAGGGAGGGGATTTGTGGGGGAAGGGGGGGTGTGTCCTCGGCTGAGGGGAGGGGGTGGGGTTATCCTCGTGTGAGGGAGGCGAGGAGAGAGGGGGTGTCCTCGGGTGAGGGAGGGAATGTCCTCCGTTGAGGGAGGGGAGGGGAAGGGGGGTGTCCTCGGGTGAGGGAGGGAGGGGGGTGTCTCGGGTGAGGGAGGGGAGGGGGGGAGGGGTGTGTCCTCTGGTGAGGGAGGGGTAGGGAGGGGGTGTGTCCTCGGGTGAGGGAGGGGAGAGGTGTGTCCTCGGGTGAGGTGGGGGAGGAGAGGGGAGGGGGGTGTCCTTGTGTGAGGGTGGGGAGGAGAGGAGAGGGGAGGGGGGTGTACTCGGGTGAGGGAGGGGAGGTGGGTGTCCTCGGGTGACGGAGGGGAGGGGGGGTGTTCTCAGGTGAGGGAGGGAGAGGAGAGGGGAGGGGGGTGTCCTCGGGTGAGGGGAGGAGAGGAGAGGGGAGGGGGGGTGTCCTCGGGTGAGGGAGGAGAGGAGAGGGGGAGGGGGGATGTCCTCGGGTGAGAGGAGGGGAGGGTGGTGAGGGAGTGTAGGAAAGGGGAGGAGGGGTGAGGGTGGGGAGGAGAGCGGAGGGGGGTGTCCTCGGGTGAGGGAGGGGGCGGGTGGGGGGGTGGGTGTCCTCGGGTGAGGGAGGGGGATTGGAGGGGAAAGTGGGGTTTACTCGGGTGAGGAGGGGAGGGGTAGGGGTTTTCCTCCGGTGAGGAGGGGAGTGGGGTTTCCTCGGTGAGGGGGGAGGGGGGTGTCCTCGGGTAGTGGAGGGGAGGGTGGGTGTCCTCGGGTGAGGGAGGCAGGGAATGTCCTCGGGTGAGGGAGGGAGGGGGGAGTCCTCGGGTGAGGGATGGAGGGGGTGTATCCTCGGGTGAGGGAGGGGAGGAGGTGTGACCTTGGGATGAGGGAGGGGAGGTGAGGGGGGATTCCTCGGGTGAGGGAGGGGGAGGTTCCTCGGGTGAGCGAGGGGGAGGGGGTGGTGACCTCGGCTGAGGGAAGGGGAGGGGAGGGGGGATTCCTCGGGTGAGGGAGGGTAGAGGAGGGGAGAGAGGTGACCTCGGATGAGGGAGGGGAGGGGGTGTGTCCCCGGGTGAGGGAGGGGAGGGGGGGTGTCCTAGGGTGAGGGGTGGGCGAGTGGGGTGTCCTCGGGTAGGGGAGGGGAATGTCCTTGGGTGTGGGAGGGAGGGGAATGTCCTCGGTTGCGGGAGGGAGGGGGGAGTCCTCAAGGGAGGGAGGGGGGTGTCCTCGGGTGAAGAGGAGGGGGTGTCCTCGGGTGAAGAGGGGAGGGGGGTGTCCTCGGGTGAAGAGGGGAGGGGGGTGTCCTCGGGGTGAAGAGGGAGGGGGTGTCCTCGGGTGAAGGAGGGGGTGTCCTCGGGTGAAGGAGGGGGTGTCCTCGGGTGAAGGAGGGGGGTCCTCGGGTGAAGGAGGGGGGTCCTCGGGTGAGGGAGGGGGGGTCCTCGGGAGAGGGATGATGGGGGTGGTCCTCGGGTGAGGGGAGGGGGGGTCCTCGAGGGGAGGGAGGAATGGGGAGTCCTCGGGTGAGGGAGGGAGGGGGAGTCCTCAAGGGAGGGAGGGCGGTGTCCTCGGGTGAGGGAGGGGAGGGGGGGTGGCCTCGTTGAGGAGCGGAGGGGAGGGGGGGATGTCTTTGGGTGAGGGAGGGGAGGGGGGATGTCTTCGGGTGAGGGAGGGGAGGGGGATGTCTTCGGGGTGAGGGAGGGGGAGGGGGGATGTCCTCTGGTGAGGGGGGGGGGGGGGGGGGGGGGGGGGGGAGGGGGGGGGGGGGGGGGGGGGGGGGAGGGGGGGGGGGGGGGAGGGGAGAGGAGGGGAGGGGGATGTACTCGGAGTGAGGGAGGGGAGAGGAGGGGAGGGGGATGTACTCGGGTGAGGGAGGGGAGGGGGGTCTACTCTGGTGAGGGAGGGGGAGAGGGGTGTCCTCGGGTGAGGGAGGGGGGAGGGATGTCCTCGGGAGAGGGATGGGGCTGTCCTCGAGTGAGGGAGGGGAGGGGGGTCTACTCGGGTGGTGTACTCGGGTGAGGGGGAGGCGAGTGGGGTGTCTTCGGGTAGGGTAGGGGAGCGGGTTGTACTCGGGGAGGGAGGTGTCCTCGGGTAGGGGAGGGAGGGAATGTCCTCGGGTGAGGGAGGGAGAGAATATCCTCGGGTGAGGGAGGGAGGGAGGGGTTGGCCTTGGGTGAGGGAGGGAGGGGGTGTCCTCGGGTGAGGGAGGGAGGGAGGGGGTGTCCTCGGGTGAGGGAGGGAGGGAGGGGGTGTCCTCAAGTGAGGAAGGAGGGAGGGTGGTGTCCTCAGTTGAGGGGTGCTAGGGGGGTCCTCGGGTGAGGGAGGGGGTCCTCGGGTGAGGGAGGGGGTCCTCGGGTGAGGGGGGGTCCTTGGGTGAGGGAGTATGGGGGGTCCTCGGGAGAAGGGGGAGGGGGAGTCCTCGGGAGAAGGGGGGAGGGGGAGTCCTAGGATGCGGGAGGGAGGGGGTGTCCTCGGGTGAGAGCGGGAGTCCTCGGGTGAGAGAGGCTAAGGGGGGGTCCTCGGGTGAGGGTGAGGGAGGGGGTCCTTGGGTGAGGGTGAGGGAGGGGGTCCTCGGGTGAGGGAGGGGGTCCTCGGGTGAGGGGGGTCCTTGGGTCAGGGAAGGTGAGGGGTCCTCAGGTTAGGGAGGGAGGGGGGTCCTCGGGTGAGGGAGGGGAGCGGGAGTCCTCGGGTGAGGGAGGGAGTGTGGGCTGGAGGGAGTCCTCGTATGCGGGAGGGAGTGGGGTCCTCGGATGAGTGGGGTGGGAGGGGGGTCCTCGGGTGAGGGGGGAGGGAAGGGGTCCTCGTGTGAGGGGAGGGGATGGAGGGGGAGTCCTCGGGTGAGGGGGGGAGGGGTAGTCCTCGGGTGCGGGAGGGAGGGGGTGTCCTCGGGTGAGTGAGGGGGTCCTCGGGTGACGGAGGATGGGGGGCTCCTCGGGTGAGGGAGGGTGGGGGTTCCTCGGGTGATGGAGGGTGGTGGGTCCTCAGGTGAAAGGGTTGTAGGCTCCTCAGGTGAGGGGGGAGGGTTGTCCTCGGGTGCCGGAGGGAGGGAGGAAGGGGAGTCCTCGGGTGAGGGAGGGATCCTCGGGTGAGGGAGGGGAGCGGGAGTCCTCGGGTGAGGGAGGGAGTCCTCATATGCGGGAGGGAGGGGGTGTCCTCGGGTTAGTGAGGGAGTCCTCGGGTGAGAGAGGCTAAGGGGGGGTCCTCGGGTGAGGGAGGATGGGGGTCCTCGGGTGAGGGTGAGTGAGGGGGTCCTCGGGTGAGTGAGGGGGTCCTCGGGTGAGGGGGGTCCTTGGGTCAGGGAAGGTGAGGGGTCCTCGGGTTAGGGAGGGAGGGGGTTCCTCGGGTGAGGGAGGGGAGCGGGAGTCCTCGTATGCGGGAGGGAGTGGGGTCCTCGGATGAGTGGGGTGGGAGGGGGGTCCTCGGGTGAGGGGGGAGGGAGGGGGTCCTCGGGTGAGGGGAGGGGATGGAGGGGGAGTCCTCGGGTGCTAGAGGAAGGGAGGGGGTGTCCTCGGGTGAGGGAGGGAGGGAGTGTCCTCGGTTGAGGGGTGGTAGGGGAGTCCTCGGGTGAGGGGGGGAGGGGGAGTCCTCGGGTGCGGGAGGGAGGGGCTGTCCTCGGGTGAGTGAGGGGGTCCTCGGGTGAGGGTGGATGGGTTGTCCTCGGGTGAAGGGGTTGTGGGCTCCTCAGGTGAGGGGGGAGGGTTGTCCTCGGGTGCCGGAGGGAGGGAGGAAGGGGGAGTCCTCGGGTGAGGGAGGGATGGGGAGTCCTCGAGGGAGGGGGGTCCTCGGGTGAGGGAGGGGAGCGGAAGTCCTCGGGTGAGGGAGGGAGTCCTCATATGCGGGAGGGAGGGGGGTTCCTCGGATGAGGGGGGAGGGAGGGGGGATGGGTGTGGAGTCCTCGGGTGAGGGGGGTAATCGGGTGAGTGAGGGAGGGGGAGGCCTCGGGTGCGGGAGGGAGGGAAGGGGGTCCTCGGGTGAGTGAGTGTGGTGGGGGTGGCCTCGGGCGAGTGAGTGAGCGGGGGATTCCTCGGGTGAGTGAGGGGGGGAGTCGTCGGGGGAGGGTGGGGGCAAGGGGGTCCTCGATGGAGGGGGGGAAGGAGGGAGGGGGGTCCTTGGGAGAGGGGTGCTCGGGTGAGAGAAGGAGGGAGTGTGTGTCCTCGTGTGAGTGAAGGAGGGGGGTACTTGGGGGAGGGAGGGAGTGGGAGGGAAGGGTGTCCTTGGGTGGGTGAGGGAGGGGGTTCTCTGGTGAGGGAGGGGGAAGTCTCGGGTGAGGGGGTCTCGGGCTCCTCTTTTGCCCCTGCTCTCATTTCACCACAACAGTGGTTGAACTTACCACCTCAGTGAGCACTTGCTGCTTTTCTAATGTGATTGTAAAAGAACCAATCAGACAGGTTTTCATGAGTTTAACCAAGAAAGATGTAAGTTTATTTCTCTTCACATTCTAACCCGGTTAAAATACATTACACGTTCATGCACACATTCACACAAGATTCATACACACACAAATAGATTACAGAGGAAAACAGAATTGTTGGTTGGATTAAAGTCTGGAATAATTGGAATTTAAATACAGTTTGTAAGTTCTATAGTCCTCAGCTGAAATTGTATTCCTGAAGTCCTTACTGGCCCATGTGCACGGTGGTGGGCTTGCTTTGCTCAGGGCTCCTGAAGGCAGAACAGGGGGTTAATTTTAGTCCCCTGGTTGCTGGCTGTGGCAGTCTGTAGGCTTGTGGTGGTTCCCAGTCACAGCCAGATCTTCTCTTGATACTTGCTGGGGAGAGAGAGACACACAGACAGACCTGCTTCATTGATGGCTTTTCAGTTACTGCCCTCTGCTTTCTGTGTGACAAAGCTTCCAGTTTCTCCAGAACTGTGCAGGCAGTCATGTGACTCTATCAAGCCCCTTTTTTTTTAAATGAGGTTTTTCTGGAATCTTCTCTGAGAGTCAAGGTGTGCCATGCTTCACGATGTCCAGTCACACTTGGAAGGGTTGGCTCTTTCAAAGTCAATGGGTGTAGATGGCTTTGACAACGTTGTTGATAAGACCATTCTAGGTAATTTAATCACTGACAGCACCCCACTGTTTTGGCAAGCTGGATGAGACTTGTCATCTCCAATTTTATCTTTTGGTGTTTCAAATGTAAATTACGGTGGCCATCTTGGCTGCCAGTTTTTTAAAAGGTTACTTGTAAGATTTTTCAATTCGAAGTCTAATGTAAGGTTCCAACCGATGAAATTAATATTTCCCCTTTGGCATATAGAGTTTTCATGATGTTTGTCTGTCTGTGTGTGTGTTTCCCTGTGCGTCTGTCTCTATGTGTCTGTGCATTTCTGCGCACATGTGTGTGTGTGTGTGTGTGTGTTTCTGTGTGTATGTTTCTGCGTGTGCGCACGTGTGTGTGTGCGCGGTTGGTTGGAGAGTCCGCAGTTACTGCATACCACCTTCTGCTTGGGTGCGCTTGGATATTGTACTGACAGGCGTTTCAGACCCTCAGGCTTTTAAACACTGTCTCCCTGCAAGATGTGCCTCCGATCTGCGTCAGTCCTGTAGCATACTCTCCACGCTGTATCCCTTCGTCTTTTTCAGGAGGTCTTTCTGGAATGCCTCAATAGGAGTGGAGGTGATAACCAACTCCATAATTCGTTCTGAGAGTTCAGTATTGGAGAAGTTGCATTCTTTTGCTTTCTCTCTGCATCGGTTAACAAAGTTGTCCAAGCTCTCGTTGAATTTCTGTCTATACTGCATGAGTTCCAGCCGGTGTACTCTGAAATTAACTTTAATCCGAAAATGATTTTCAAATGTTGCCCATAGCTTTGATGGATCTTTCTGGTCAGCATCAGATAAACTGATGATTGATTGTATTGATTCTGTGCAGATCTTCATTTCCTATGGTGATCCGAATTTTTATCAGCTGCTTCTCTGCATCCACAACCTCGTGGTTTCGGAATCCTAGTTCAATCCTCTGTTTAAAGCTGTCCGTGTAGAAATGCAGCAAGACCTGGACAATATCCAGCTTGTGCTGATAAGTGGCAAGTAACATTCGCACCACACAAGTGCTAAGCAATGACCATCTCCAACAAAAGAGAATCTAACCATCTCCCTTTGACATTCAACGGCATTACCATCGCTGAATCCCCCACTGTCAACAGCCTGGGGGGTTACCATTGACCAGAAACTGAACTGGAGTAGCCATATAAATACCATGGCTACAAGAGCAGGTCAGAGGCTAGGAATCCTGTGGTGAGTAACTCACCTCCTGACTCCCCAAAGCCTGTCCACCATCTACAAGGCACAAGTCAGGAGTGTGATGGAATACTCTCCACTTGCCTGGATGGGTGCAGCTCCAACAACACTCAAGAAGCTCGACACCATCCAGGACAAAGCAGCCCGCTTGATTGGCACCCCATCTACAAACATTCATTCCCTCCACCATCGACGCACAGTGGCAGCAGTGTGTACCATCTACAAGATGCACTGCAGCAATGCACCAAGGCTCCTGAGACAGCACCTTCCAAACCCACAACCTCTACCACCTAGAAGGACAAGGGCAGGAGTTGCATGGGAACACCACCACCTACAAGTTTCCCTCCAAATCACACACCATCCTGACTTGGAACTATATCACCGTTCCTTCACTGTCGCTGGGTCAAAATCCTGGAACTCCCTTCCTAACAGCACTGTGGGTATACCTACCCCAAATAGACTACAGCGGTTCAAGAAGGCAGCTCATCACCACCTTCTCAAGGGCAATTAGAGATGGGCAATAAATGCTGGCCTAGCCAGTGATGTCCACATCCCATGAAAGAATAAAGAATTGTCCTTGAGTTAAATTTCATCTGCCACCTGTCCACCCATTCTACCAGGCTGTTTCTGTCCTTTTGAAGCCTATCACTATGATTCTCACAGTTCACCAAACTTTCAAGTTTAGGATCATTTGCAAATTTTGAAATTGGGCCCTGTACACCCAAGTCTAGGTCATTATTAAAATGAAGAAAAGCAGTTGTCCTCGTACTGATCCCTAGAGAACCCTACTGTATACCTTCCTTCAGTCTGGGAAAAAAAAACATTGACCATTGGTCTGTTTCCTGTCACTCAGCCACTTCTACATCTATGCTGCCACTTTCCCTTTTATTCCATGGGCTCGTGGGCTTTAACTTTGCTGGCAACACTATTATATGGCACTTCTCAAATACCTTTTGGAAATCCATATACACTGCATCAACCATCAGATAAGGCTGAAGCATTTGCAACAATCTTCAGCCAGAAGTGACGAGTTGATGATCCATCTCGGTCTCCTCCTGAAGTCCCCAGCAGCACAGATGCCAGACTTCAGCCAATTCGATTCACTCCACATGATATCAAGATACGACTGAAGGCACTGGATACTGCAAAGGCTGTGGGCCCTGACAATATTCCAGCAATAGTACTGAAGAGCGGCGCAGTGGTTAGCACTGCAGACTCACAGCTCCAGGGACCCGGGTTTGATTCTGGGTACTGCCTGTGCAGAGTTTGCAAGTTCTCCCTGTGACCGCGTGGGTTTTCGCCGGATGCTCCGGTTTCCTCCCACAGCCAAAGACTTGCAGGTTGATAGGTAAATTGGCCATTGTAAATTGCCCCTAGTATAGGTAGGTGGTAAGGAATATGGGATTACTGCAGGGTTAGTGTAAAAAATGGGTGGTAGTTGGTCAGCACAGATTCGGTGGGCCGAAGGGCCTGTTTCAGTGCTGTATCTCTTAAAAAAAAAGACCTGTGCTCCAGAACTTGCCGCGCCCCTAGCCAAGCTGTTCCAGTGCAGCTACAACACTGGCATCTACCCTGAAATGTGGAAAATTACCCAGGTATGTCCTGGACACAAAAAAAAAGCAGGACAAATCCAACCCGGCCAATTACCACCCCATCAGCCTGCTCTCAATCATCAGTAAAGTGATGGAAGGTGTCTTCAACAGTGCCATCAAGTGGCACTTGCTTAGCAATAACCTGCTCAGTGACGCTCAGTTTGGGTTCTGCCGGGGCCACTCAGCTCCTGACCTCATTACAGTCTTGGTTTAAACATGGACAAAAGAGCTGAACTCAAGAGGTGAGGTGAGAGTGACTGCCCTTGACATCAAGGCAGCATTTGACCAAGTATGGCATCAAGGAGCCCTAACAAAACTGAGGTCAATGGGAATCAAGGGGAATACCCTCCGCTGGTTGGAGTCATACCTAGCGCAAAGGAAGATGGTTGTGGTTGTTTGAGGTCAATCATCTGAGCTCCAGGACATCACTGCAGGAGTTCCTCAGGGTAGTGTCCTAGGCCCAACCATCATCAGCTGCTTCATCAATGACCTTCCTTCAATCATAAGGTCAGAAGTGGGGATGTTCGCTGATGATTGCACAATGTTCAGCAGCATTTGTGACTCCTCAAATACTGAAGCAGTCTGTGTAAAAATGCAGCAAGACCTGGACAATATCCAGGCTTGGGCTGATAAATGGCAAGTAACATTCGCACCACACAAGTGCCAGGCAATGACCTTCTCCAACAAGAGAGAATCTAACCATCTCCCCTTGACATTCAATGGCATTACCATCGCTGAATCCCCCACTATCCACATAAATACCGTGGCTACAAGAGCAGGTCAGAGGCTAGGAATCTTGAGGCGGGTAACTCACCTCCTGACTCCCCAAAGCCTGTCCACATTCGACAAGGCACAAGTCAGGAGTGTGATGGAATACTCTCCACTTGCCTGGATGGGTGCAGCTCCAACAACACTCAAGAAGCTCGACACCATCCAGGACAAAGCGGCCCGCTTGATTGGCACCCCATCTACAAACATTCACTCCCTCCACCACCGACGCACAGTGGCAGCAGTGTGTACCATCTACAAGATGCACTGCAGCAATGCACCAAGGCTCCTTCGACAGCACCTTCCAAACCCGCGACCTCTACCAACTAGAAGGACATGGGCAGCAAATGCATGGGAACACCACCACCTGCAAGCAGAAGAGATTAATTGTGTTAGGTCAAATGATATGGCAGAGTACCAAGGGTTTAAACTGTGGGGCTGGATTTTATGGGCCCCCCTGAGGTGAGGCCAGAGGCGGGCAGGCCCATAGCATTGTGACTGGTAGCAGGGAGAGGAAGACCCATCGTTGCCCCGTCTCCAAGCAATCTTGTTGGGGACGGGATAGGCACACAACACCTTCCTGCCCAGATGCCAAGCGAGGCCCTTAAGTGGCCTATTAATGGCCGCTTAAGGGCCTCTTCCTGCCGCTGCTAGGATCTATCCAGTGGCCGGGGGCAGGGATGGCCTCTACCATGGGGGGAGGCTGCCCTGTAAAATGTGGACTTTGTGGCGCGGGGGGGGGGGGGCGGGGTGGAGAATGAAATCTCTCCTCTGGGAAATCTGTGGCCCAGGGTGGGCCCTGGCCGGGAAACCATGCACCTCTCAACAACCCCCCTCCTCCTGGGCTTTGTAACCACTCCCCTAAACCCCCGCGCCAGTGTCTTCCAGACTGACCCCCGTGACCCTGCCTCACTTATCTGAGGTTCGGGGTTCCAGCGTCGGCCTGGGTCCAAGTCCTCTGCAATACCGGCAGTGGCCACTGCTCCCAGTGCTGAGCTGCTGGCCTTGTGATTGGCTGGCAGTTTTTGGAGGCAGGATCACGGTCTTTAAAGAGATGGGGTTCCTGGCGCGAGACACTTAACCTTAAAAACACCGCAAGATCGGTGCGGGGTGGGGTTCACGGAAAGGCCAAGGCGTGGTCTCCCTGCGAATTCGGCATCCAGAGCCCCGTCTCCTCCACAAAATCCAGTCCGTGGTGTAGAATGCTAAAATTTTAGATAGCACTGGTCAGGCCTCAGCCGGAGGATTGTCCCCATTTCTGGCCACCACATTTTTCGAAGAATTGCCTTGGAAAGGGTGCAAAGGAGATTTACCAAGGATGAGGGACTTCATTATGTGTTAAGCCTGGAGAAGTTGGGATTGCTGTCCTTAGAGAAGACAACCTTTAGAGGAGATTTAATAGAGGTGTTTAAAATTGTAACAGCATTTGAGAAAATGTTTCCTGTGGTGGAAGAGTCAGTAAACAAAAGACACAAATTTAAGGTGATTAAAGAGCAGAGGCGAGATGAAGAGATTTTTGTTGGACAGAGAGTTGCTCTGATTGGGAA
Source organism: Heterodontus francisci (assembly GCF_036365525.1). Lineage (NCBI taxonomy): Eukaryota > Metazoa > Chordata > Chondrichthyes > Heterodontiformes > Heterodontidae > Heterodontus > Heterodontus francisci. The sequence continues at coordinate 7,878,235 of NC_090396.1, read as the reverse complement.
TGCACTACCTGGTGGTGGGAGCAGTAACTTGCAAAAGGAAAGGAAACTGGATAAACATTTGCAGGCAAGAAAATTGCAGGGCTATGGGGAAAGATTCAGGGTGTCGGAGTAATTGGATTGTTATATTCAAAGAGCCAACACAGGTACAATGGGCCAAGTAGCCTGCCTCTGTTCTGTAAGATTGTGTGATTGTATATGGGCTTTGGAAGGAGTGGGATTTCTGGATGTCTATGTTTCGTTCCAGTTTTTTGGGAAGTGCTGTAACCATTCTATAAGTTTTTTTTTTCGGCCTGGTTTCCAGAAACCATAAATGGGTTAAACCAAAGTAAGAATAGAAAGCTCTACTGCACAATATCCTGTTACGTAGTTAGATGGAACCTACAGTACAGAAACTAACAATGTTAACAAGACAAGTCTAAAGGCATTGTGTCTTAATGCGCGGCGTGTTCGCAATAAGGTAGATGAATTAACAGCGCAAATAGATATAAACGGTTATGATACAGTTGCGGTTACGGAGACATGGCTGCAGGGTGACCAAGGATGGGAACTGAACATCCAGGGGTATTCAATATTTAGGAAGGACAGGCAAAAAGGGAAAGGGAGTGGGGCAGCATTGTTAGTAAAGGAGCAAATCAATGCAATAGTGAGGAAGGATATTGGCTCGGAAAATCCTGATATGGAATCTGTATGGGTGGAGCTAAGAAACACCAAGGGGCAGAAAACATTGATGGGAGTTGTCTATCGGCCCCCAAACAATAGTGGAGATATGAGGGATGGCATTAAACAGGAAATTAGCAATGCATGCAATAAGGGTACAACTGTAATCATGGGTGACATTAATCTACAAACAGATTGGTCAAACCAAATTAGCAATAGTACTGTGGAGCAGGATTTCCTTGAGTGTGTATGTGACAGTTTTTTAGACCAATACATTGAGGAACCAACTAGAGAACAGGTTATCCTTGACTGTGTATCTTAGTATTGTGCAATGAGATAAGATTAATTAACAATCTTGTTGTGCGGGGTCCCTTGGGGAGGAGCGACCATAACATGATAGAATTCTTCATTTAAGATGGAGAGTGAAGTAGCTGAATCCGAAACGAGGGTCCTGAATCTAAATAAAGTAAACTACGAAGGTATGAGGTGCAAGTTGGCTATGGTAGATTGGGGAACTTTACTAAAAGGGTTGCCGGTGGATAGGCAATGGATAATATTTAAAGAACGTGTACATGAATTACAACAATTATTCATTCCTGTCTGGCTCAACCGTGGCTTACAAAAGAAATTAAGGATAGTATTAGATCCAAAGAGGAGGCATATAAAATTGTCAGAAAAAGCAGCAAGTCTGAGGATTGGGAGCAGTTTAGAATTCAGCAAAGGAGGACAAAGAGGTTGATTTGGCAGAGGAAAATAGAGTATAAGAGTAAACTTGCAGGGAGTATAAAAACTGATTGTAAAAAGCTTCTATAAATATGTGAAGGAAAAAACGTTAGTGAAGATAAATGTAGGTCCCTTACAGTCAGATACAGGGGAATTTATAATGGGGAACAAAGAAATGGCAGAACAAGTAAACACATACTTTGGTGTCTTCACAAAGGAGGACACAAATAACCTCCCAGAAATGTTAGGAAACCAAGGGTCTAATGAGAGGAAGGAACTGAAGGAAATCAGTATTTGTAAAAAAAAATAGTGTTAGGGAAATTAATGGGGTTAAAGGCTGACAAATCCCCAGGGCCTGATAATCTACATCCCACAGTACTAAAGGAAGTGACCCTGGAAATAGTGGATGCATTGGTGATCATCTTCCAAAATCGTATAGACTCTGGAGCAGTTCCTACAGATTGGAGGGTGGCAAATGTAACCCCACTATTTAAAAAAGGATGGAGAGAAAAAACAGGGAATTACAGACCAGTTAGCCTTACATCAGTAGTGGGGAAAATACTAGAGTCTATTATAAAGGATGTGATAGCAGAACACCTGGAAAGCATAAACGGGATTGGACAAAGTCAGCATGGGTTTACGAAAGGGAAATCATGCTTAACAAATTTACTGGAGTTTTTTGAGGATGTGACTAGTTGAGTAGATAAGGGAGAACCAGTGGATGTGGTGTATTTGGATTTTCAGAAGGCTTTTGATAAGGTCCTACATAAGAGGTTAGTGTGCAAAATTAAAGCACATGGGATTGGGAGTAATATACTGGCATGGACTGAGAATTGGTTGACAGACAGGAAACAGAGAGTAGGAATAAATGGGTCTTTATCCGGGTGGCAGGCAGTGACTAGTGGGGTACCGCAGGGATCAGTGCTTCGGCCCCAGCTATTCACAATATATATTAATGACTTGGGTGAGGGAACTAAACATAACATTTCCAAGTTTGCAGATGACACAAAGCTGGGGGGTGGGGGGGGGGGGGGGGGGGGGGAACTGTGAGCTGTGAGGAGGATGCGAAGAGGCTCCAATGTGATTTGAACAAGTTGAGTGAGTGGGCAAATGCAAGGCAGATGCAGTATAATGTGGATAAATGTGAGGTTATCCACTTTGGCTGTAAAAACAGAAAGGCAGATTATTATCTGAATGGTGATAGAAAGCGAAAGGGGGAGATGCAATGGAACCTGGGTGTCCTTGTACACCAGTCGCTGAAAGCAAGCATTCAGGTGCAGCAAGCAGGTGAATAGTATGTTGGCCTTCATTGCAAGAGGATTTGAGTACAGGAACAAGGATGTCTCACTGCAGTTATACAGGGCATTGGTGAGACCACATCTGGAGTATTGTTTTGGTTTCCTTATCTGAGGAAGGATGTTCTTGCCATGGAGGGAAGAGGGATGCAAAGAAGATTTACTAGGCTGATTCCTGGGATGGCAGGATTGACGTATGAGGAGAGATTGGGTCAACTAGGCCTATATTCACTAGCGTTTAGACGAATGAGAGGGGATCTCATAGAAAGCTACAAAATTCTAACAGGACTGGACAGGCTAGTTGCAGGGAGGATGTTCCTGATGGCTGGGGAGTCCAGAACCAGGGGTCACAGTCTCAGGATACGGGGTATGCCATTTAGAACCGAGATGAGGTAAAATTTCTTCACTCAGAGGGTGGTGAACCTGTGGAATTCTCTACTGCAGAAGGCAGTGGAGGCCAAGTCAATAAATATGTTCAAGAAGGTGATAGATATAGTTTGTAATGCCAAATGGATCGAGGGATATGGGGAGAAAGTGGGAACAGGGTACTGAATTAGATGATCAACCATGATCGCTTTTGAATGGCGGAGAAGGGCCGAATGGCCTACTCCTGCTCCGATTTTCTATGTTTCTATGTAAACAGGTCATTCAGCCCAACAAGTCCATGCTGGTCTTTATGCTCCACATGAACCTCCTCCCACCCCTCTTCATCTCGCCCTCTCTGAAGATCCTTCTATTCTCTTCTCAATCATGTACTCCCTCTAGTTTCCCCTTAAAGGCATCCATTCTATTTGCTTCAGTGCTCCATGTGGCAGTAAGTTCCACATTCTGACCAGTCTCTGGATAAAGCAGTTTCTCCTGAATTCCTTATCAGATTTATTCATGACTGCCTATTTATAGGGCTTTATTTTGGTCTCTCCCTCAATTGGAAACATCTTCTCTACCTCTACCTTATCAAACCCTTCAATTATCTTAAAACCTCGAATTGGTAACCCCCAGTCTTCTCTTTTCCAGAGAAAGTCCCCAGCCTATTACATATGAACATACAAATTGGCAGCAGAGGTAGGCCATTCGGCCCCTCTAGCCTGCTCCGCCATTCAATTAGATCATGGCTGATGTGTTTGTGTTCCGAATTTCACACTCCCAACAAAGAACAGTACAGCACAGGAACAGGCCATTCGGCCCTCCAAGTCTGCGCCGATCTTGATGCCTGTCTAAACTAAAACCTTCTGCACTTCCGGTGTCCGTATCCCTCTATTCCCATCCTATTCATGTATTTGTCAAGATGTCTCTTAAACGTCGCTATCGTACCTGCTTCCACCACCTCCTCCAGCAGCAAGTTCCAGGCACTCACCATCCTCTGTGTAAAGAACTTGCCTCGCACATCCCCTCTAAACTTTGCCCCTCGCACCTTAAACCTATGTCCCCTAGTAACTGACTCTTCCACCCTAGGAAAAAGCTTCTGACTATCCACTCTGTCCATGCCACTCATAACTTTGTAAACCTCTATCAGGTCACCCCTCCACCTCCGTCGTTACAGTGAAAACAATCCGAGTTTATCCAACCTCTCCTCATAGCTAATGCCCTCCAGACCAGGCAACATCCTGGTAAACCTCTTCTGTACCCTCTCCAAAGCCTCCACATCCTTCTGGTAGTGTGGCGACCAGAATTGCACACAATATTCTAAGTGTGGCCTAACTAAGGTTCTGTACAGCTGCAGCATGACTTGCCAATTTTTATACTCTATGCCCCGACCGATGAAGGCAAGCATGCCGTATGCCTTCTTGACTACCTTATCCACCTGCGTATCTACCCCGATAATCTTTGACCCCCTTGCCTAACAAGAATCTATCTACCTCTGCCTTAAAAATATTCAATGACCCCACCTCCACCACCTTCTGAGGCAGAGTGTTCCAAAGTTGCACAACCCTCTGAGAGAAAACATTTCTCCTCATCTCTGTCCTAAGAGGGCGACCCCTAATTTTAAAACCATGCCCCCTAGTTCTGGATTCACCCACAAAAGGAAACATCCTTTCCACATCCACCTCTTCAAGACTGTTCAGGATCTTATAAACATCAATCAAGTCTCCCCTCTCTCTTCTAAACTCCAATGAAAACAAACCCAGTCTATCCAAGGCAGTTCTGATGAAAGGTTACAGACCTGAAACGTTAACTCTGCTTCTCTCTCCACAGATGCTGCCAAACCTGCTGAGTATTTCCAGCATTTCTTGTTTTTATCCCAGTCTGTGCAACCTTTCCTCATAAGACAACCTGCTCATTCTAGGTATCAATCTAATAAACCTCCTCTGAACCACCTCCAATGCATTTACATCTTTCCTTAAATAAGGAGACCAAAACTGCACACACTATTCAAGGTGGAAGCAGGTACGATAGCGACATTTAAGAGGCATCTTGACAAATACATGAATAGGATGGGAATAGAGGGATACGGTCCTCGGAATTGCAGAAGGTTTTAGTTTAGATAGGCATCAAGATCGGCACAGGCTTGGAGGGCCGAATGGCCTGTTCCTGTGCTGTACTGTTCTTTGTTCTCTGTTTTTTTTGTCAGTGACCCTTCATCAGAACTGGCAAAGGTTAGAAAAGAATTGGGTTTTAAGCAAGTGAAGAGGAGGGGGTGGGGGAAGAACACAAGGGAAGCTGTGTGATAGGGCAGAGGGCAGGAGAGATTAAATAACAAAGCTGTCCTGGGACAAAGACAAAGGGTGTGGTAATGCTTGTGGTGAAAAACAAAGCATTAGTCCAGAGAGAGTGTTAATATCAGAATAATGAGCATCTCTGTCAACATGAAACACAGGCACATGCTTAAAAAATAAAATCTAAAAAAAAAAGGCCAATCATCCTCTGAAATTATTGAATTCTATGTTGAGTCCGCAAGGCTGGCGAGTGCCTAATCAAAAGATCAGGTGCTGCTCCTCGAGCTTGCGTTGATGTTCACTGGAACACTGGAGCAGGCCAAAGACAGAAATGTTGGCATGAGAGCAGGGGACAGTGTTGAAATGGCAAGTGACCGGAAACTCAGGGTCATGTTTCAGACTGAGCTGACAGCGGAGGGAAGAAGCGTTTGACGGTGGCATCACGCTGGAGGTGGTGGAAATGGCGGAGGATGATCCTTTGGATATGGAGGCTGATGGGGTGGAATGTGAGGACAAGGAGAACCCTGTCACGGTTCTGGGAGGGAGGGGAAGGGGTGAGGGTAGAGGTGCGGGGAATGGGCTGGATACGGTTGAGGGCCCTGTCAACCACAGTTGGGGGGGGTGTGGGGGGTCGAATCCTTGGTGGAGGAAAAAGGAAGACATATCAGAAGCGCTGTCATGGAAGGTAGCATCATCAGAGCAGATGCGCTGGAGACAGAGAAACTGGGAGAATGGAATGGAGTCCTTACAGGAGGCGGGGTATGAAGAAGTGTAGTCGAGATAGCTGTGGGAGTCGGTGGGCTTATAATGAATATTAGTGGACAGCCTATCCCCAGAGATGGAGACAGAGAAGTCGAGGAAGGGAAGGGAAGTGTCGGAGATGGACCACGTAAAGGTGAGAGAAGGGTGGAAATTAGAAACAAGGTTGATAAAGTTTTTCCAGTTTGGGGCGGGAGCAAGAAATGGCACCAGTACAGTCATCAATGTACCGGAAAAAGAGTTGGGGGAGGGGGCCTGAGTTGAACTGGAACAAGGAATGTTCGACAATCCCACAAAAAGACAGGCATAACTAGGACCCATGTGGGTACCCATAGAAACTTTTACTTGAAGGAAGTGAGTGGAGTTGAAGGAGAAGTTGTTCAATGTGAGAACAAGTTCAGCCAGGCGGAGGAGGGTGGTGGTGGATGGGGACTGGTTGGGCCTCTGTTCAAGGAAGAAGCGGAGAGCCCTCAAACTGTGTTCCTTAATCTCTCTGACCCTCTGTCCTATCAACACCTTCCCTTTTGTTCTCTTTTCTCCCACCCCCCCCCACCTTTTATTTGCATAAAATCAATTACATTTCTAACCTTTGCCAGTTCTGATGAAAGCTCACAGACCTGAAATGTTAACTCTGTTTCTCTCTCCACAGCTGCTGCCAGACCTGCTGAGTATTTCCAGCATCTGCAGTATTTTTCTTTTATCACAGTATTTGAGATGTGGTCTCACCAATTCCCTGTAGAACTGAAGCATAACATCATCACTTTTATTTTCAATTCCTCTTGTGATAAAGGATAGCATCCCATTAGCCTTCTTTATTACTTGCTATACCTGCATACTAACTTTTTGTGACTCCTGCACTAGAACACCTAGATCCCTCTGCACCTCGGAATTCTGTAGTCATTCGCCATTTAAGTAATATTCTGCTTTTTTTATTCTTCCTGCCAAAGTGAACAACTTCGCATTTTCCCTCATTATATTCCATCTGCCAGAGTTTTGCCCACTCACTCAACCTATCTGTATCGGTCTGCAACCTCCTTCTGTCCTCTTCATAACATACTTTCCTACCTATCTTTGTGTCATCTGCAAATTTAGCTACCATGCCATCGCTCCCCTCATCTAAGTCATTGATATAAACTGTAAAAAGTTGAGGCCCCAGCACAGACCCCTGCGGACTCCACTCGTCACATCCTGCCAATCAAAAAAGGACCAATTTACATATACTCCCTGTTTTCCGCCAGCCAGCCAATCTTCTATCCATCCTAATATGTTATTCCCTACACCACGAGCTCCTACATTGCGCAATAACCTTTTATGGCATCTTGTCAAATACCTTCTGGAAATCCAAGTACATCAACAGGCTCCCCTTTATCCACAGCACATGTTACTCCTTCAAAGAACTCCAATAAATTGGTTAAACATGATTTCCCTTTCACAAAACCATGCTGACTATTCCCAATTACCTTGAGTTTTTCTAAGTTCCCAGCTACAACCTGCTTAATGATTGATTATAACACCTTCCCCATGACAGAACTGGCCTATATTCATTTTTTTATTTAGAGATACAGCACTGGAACAGGCCCTTCGGCCCACCGAGTCTGTGCTGACCATCAACCACCCATTTATACTAATCCTACATTAATCCCATATTCCTACCACATCCCCACCTTCCCTCAATCCTCCTACCACCTACTTATACCAGGGGCAATTTACAATGGCCAATTTACCTATCAACCTGCAAGTCTTTGGCTGTGGGAGGAAACCGGAGCACCCAGCGAAAACCCACACGGTCGCAGGGAGAGCTTGCAAACTCCGCACAGGCAGTACCCAGAATTGAACCCCGGTCGCTAGAGCTGTGGTGCTAACCACTGCACCACTGTGCCGCCCAAATAGTATAGTTCCCTGTTTTCTGCCCATCCCCACCACACCTTCTTGAATAGGGGGGTTATATTTGCTACTTTCTAGTCTGACGGAACCTTTCCAGAATCTAGCGAATTTTGAAAAATTAACACCAACACATCAACTACCTCATTAGCCGTCTCTTTTAAGACCCGAGGATGAAGCCCATCAGAGCCTGCAGCTCCATCAGTTTGCTCATTATCGCTTCCCTGGTGATTGTAATTTCACCAAGTTCCTCTCTTCCTTCCACCTCCTGATTTACAGCTATTGCTGGAATGTTTTTTGTATCCTCGATAGTGAAGACAGAAGCAAAATATTTGTTCATTGCATCTGCCATTTCCTTATTATCTACTATTAGCTCCCCATTCTTATTCTGTAGAGGACCAACACTCACTTTACTTTTTTTCCTTTTTAAATACCTGTAGAAACTCTTGTGATCTATTTTTACATTTCTAGCTAGCTTCCTCTTGTATGCTAATTTCTTCCTCCGGATTAACCTTTTAATCATTCTCTGCCAGCCAGCCAATCTTCTATCTATGCTATCTTTATCTATCTGCCATTCTTTATATTCTGACCAATCATTTGAACTGCCACTCATCTTGCCTTTTTCCTTAATTTTAATGCTTTCCTTAATTTATTGAGTTAACAATGGATTGTGGATCCTACTCTTAGAATTTTTCTTTATAGCAGGAATATACTTATTCTGAAATATCCCCTTAAATGGATAGAGAACTGGTTGGCAGACAGGAAACAAAAAGTAGGAATAAATGGGTCTTTATCCGAGTGGCAGGCAGTGACTAGTGGGGTACCGCAGGGATCGGTGCTAGGACCCCAGCTGTTCACAATATATATTAATGATATAGATGAGGGAATTAAATGTAATATATATCCAAGTTTGCAGATAACACAAGGCTGGGTGGGAGTGTGAGCTGTGAGGAGGATGCAGAGAAGCTCCAGTGTGATTTGGACAGGTTGAGTGAGTGGGTAAATCCATGGCAGATGCAGTATAATGTGGATAAATGAGAGGTTATCCACTTTGGTGGCAAAAACAGAAAGGCAGATTATTATCTGAATGGTGATAGATTGGGGAAGGGGAAGGTGCAGCGAGACCTGGGTGTTCTTGTGCACCAGTCGCTGAAAGTAAGCATGCAGGTGCAGCAGACAGTTAAGGAGGCAAATGGTATGTTGGCCTTCATAGCGAGAGGATTCGAGTACAGGAGCAAGGATGTCTTGCTGCAATTATACAAGGCCTTGGTGAGACCACATCTAGAGTATTGTGTGTAGTTTTGGTCTCCTTATCTGAGGAAGGATATTCTTGCTATGGAGAGAGTGCAGCGAAGTGAACACCAGACTGATTCCTGGGATGGCAGGACTCGCATATGAAGAGAGATTGAGTCGATTGGGCTTGTATTCGCTAGAGTTTAGAAGAATGAGAGGGGATCTCATAGAAACCTACAAAATTCTAACAGGACTGGACAGGCTAGATGCAGGAAGGATGTTCCCGATCGCCGGGGAGTCCAGGACCAGGGGTCACAGTCTAAGGATAAGAGGTAAACCATTTAGGACTGAGATGAGGAGGGATTTCTTCACCCAGAGAGTGGTGAACCAGTGGAATTCTCTATCACGGAAAGCAGTTGAGGCCAAATCATTAAGTATATTCAAGAAAGAGTTAGATATCGTTCTTGGGGCTAAAGGGATCAAGGGATACGGGGAGAAAGTGGGAACAGGTACTGAGTTTGGACGATCAGCCTTGATCGCATTGAATAGCGGTGCAGGCTCGAAGGGCCGAATGGCCTACTCCTGCTCCTAGTTTCTATGTTTCTAAATGTCTGTCACTGCTCCTCTATTGATCGATCTCCAAGTCTAGCAACCCAGTTCACTTCAGCTAGCTGAGCTTCCATGCCCACATAGTTGCCCTTATTCAAGTTTAAAGTACTAGTCTTAGACTCGCTCTTTTCTCTTTCATAGAAAATAGGAGCAGGAGTAGGCCATTCGGCCCTTCGAGCCTGCTCTGCCATTCATTATGATCATGGCTGATCATCCAACTCAGTAACCTGTTCCCACTTTCGTCCCATAACCTTTGACCCTTTTAGACCCAAGAGCTATATCTAACTACAATATAACCAAGAAATGCTGGAAATACTCAGCATCTGTGGAGAGAGAAGCAGAGTTAGCGTTTCCGGTCAGTGACCCTTCTTCAGAACTAGCACATAATAGAAATGTGAACGGTTTTAAGCAAGTAAAGCGGGGGTGGGGCAAGAGATAACAAAGGAGAAGGTGTAGGTGCAGCTATATCTAACTCCTTCTTGAAAACATACAATGTTTCGGCCTCAACTGCTTTCTATGGTAGTGAATTCCACAGGCTCACCACTCTCTGGGTGAAGAAATTTCTCCTCATCTCAGTCCTGAAAGGTTTAGCCCATATCCTGAGACTATGACACCTGGTTCTGGACTCCCCCACCATTGGGAACATCCTTCCTGCATCTACCCTGCCAAGTCCTGGGAGAATTTTATAGGTTTCTATGAGATCTCCCCTCACTCTTATGAACTCCAGCGAATATAATCCTAACCAACTCAATCTCTCCTCATACGTCAGTCCTGCCATCCCAGGAATCAGTCTGGTAAACCTTCGCTGCACTCCCTCTAGAGCAAGAACATCCTTCCTCAGATAAGGAGACTAAAACTGCACGCAATATTCCAGGTGTGGCCTCACCAAGGCCCTGTATAATTGCAGCAAGACATCCCTGCTCCTGTACTCGAATCCTCTCGCTATGAAGGCCAATATACCATTTGCCTTTTTTACCCCCTGTTGCACCTTCAGCGACTTGTGTACGAGAACACCCAGGTCTCGCTGTATATTCCCCTCTCACTTTATAGCCGTTCAGATAATAATCTGCCTTCCTGTTTTTGCTACCAAAGTGGATAACCTCACATATATCCACATTATACTGCATCTGCCATGCATTAGCCCACTCACTCAACTTGTCCAAATCACCCTGAAGCCTCTCTGCATCTTCCTCACAACTCACCCTCCCACCCAGTTTTGTGTCATCTGCAAATTTGGAGATATTACATTTAGTTCCCTTAGCTAAATCACAGAATAATGCAGTGCAGAAGAGGCCCTTCAGCCCATCGAGTCTGCACCGATGCATTAAGACACCTGACCTGTCAACCGAATCTCATTTGCCAGCACTTGGCCCATAGCCTTGAATGTTATGACGTGCCAAATGCTCATCCAGGTACTTTTTAAAGGATGTGAGGCAACCTGCCTCTACCACCCTCCCAGGCAGTGCATTCCAGACCGTCACCACCCTCTGAGTAAAAAAGTTCTTCCTCACCTGGTGAATCGCCTCTGCACCCCCTCCAGTGCAATCACATCCTTCCTATAATGTGGCGACCAGAATTGCACACAGTACTCCAGCTGTGGCCTTACCAAAGTTCTGTACAACTCCAACATGACCTCCCTGCTTTTGTAATCTATGCTTCGGTTGATAAAAGCAAGTGTCCCATATGCCTTTTTCACCACCCTATTAACCTGCCCTTCTGCCTTCAGAGATCTATGGACAAACACGCCAAGGTCACTTTGTTCCTCAGAACTTCCCAGTGTCAGGCCATTCATTGAATACTTCTGTGTCACATTACTCCTTCCAAGGTGCATCACCTCACACTTTTCAGGGTTAAATTCCATCTGCCACTTTTCTGCCCTTTTGACCATCCCGTCTATATCTTCCTGTAACCTAAGACACTCGACCTCACTGTTAACCACTTGGCCAATCTTTGTGTCATCTGCAAACTTACTGATCCTGCCCCCCCACATAGTCATCTATGTTGTTTATATAAATGACAAACAATAGGGGACCCAGCACAGATCCCTGTGGTACGCCACTGGACACTGAACTGGCTTCCAGTCACTAAAACAGCCATCTGTCATCACTCTCTGTCTCCTACAGCTAAGCCAATTTTGAATCCACCTTATCATTCTTTGGCCTCCTTATCTCGAGAGACAATGGATACGCGCCTGGAGGTGGTCAGTGGTTTGTGAAGCAGCGCCTGGAGTGGCTATAAAGGCCAATTCTAGAGTGACAGGCTCTTCCACAGGTGCTGCAGAAAAATTTGATTGTCGGGGCTGTTACACAGTTGGCTCTTCCCCTTGCGCCTCTGTCTTTTTTCCTGCCAACTGCAAAGTCTCTTCGACTCGCCACACTTTAGCCCCGCCTTTATGGCTGTCCGCCAGCTCTGGCGAACGCTGGCAACTGACTCCCACGACTTGTGATCAATGTCGCAGGATTTCATGTTGCGTTTGCAGACGTCTTTAAAGCGGAGACATGGACGGCCGGTGGGTCTGATACCAGTGGCAAGCTCGTTGTACAATATGGCTTTGGGGATCCTGCCATCTTCCATGCAGCTCACATGGCCAAGCCTTCTCAGGCTCCGCTGACTCAGTAGTGTGTATAAGCTGGGGATGTTGGCCGCCTCGAGGACTTCTGTGTTGGAGATACGGTCCTGCCACCTGATGCCAAGGATTCTCCGGAGGCAGCGAAGATGGAATGAATTGAGAGACGTCGCTCTTGGCTGACATACGTTGTCCAGGCCTCGCTGCCATGGAGCAAGGTACTGAGGACACAGGCTTGATACACTCAGACTTTTGTGTTCCGTGTCAGTGCGCCATTTTCCCACACTCTCTTGGCCAGTCTGGACATAGCAGTGGAAGCCTTACCCATGCGCTTGTTGATTTCTGCATCTAGAGACAGGTTACTGGTAATAGTTGAGCCTAGGTAGGTGAACTCTTGAACCACTTCCAGAGCGTGATCGCCAATATTGATGGATGGAGCATTTCTGACGTCCTGCCCCATGATGTTCGTTTTCTTGAGGCTGATGGTTCGGCCAAATTCATTGCAGGCAGCCGCAAACCTGTCGATGAGTCTCTGCAGACACTCTTCAGTGTGAGATGTTAAAGCAGCATCGTCAGCAAAGAGAGTTCCCTGATGAGGCCTTTCCGTACTTTGGTCTTTGCTCTTAGATGGGCAAGGTTGAACAACCTGCCCCCTGATCTTGTGTGGAGGAAAATTCCGTCTTCTGAAGACTTGAACGCATGTGAAAGCAGCAGGGAGAAGAAAATCCCAAAAAGTGTGGGTGCGAGAACACAGCCCTGTTTCACGCCACTCAGGATAGGAAAGTGGTCTGATGAGGTGTCTTATGTTGTTTTGTGCCTTTCATATTGTCATGGAATGAGGTGATGATACTTAGTAGCTTTGGTGGGCATCCAATCTTTTCTAGTAGTCTGAAGAGACCACGTCTGCTGACGAGGTCAAAGGCTTTGGTGAGATCAATGAAAGCAATGTAGAGGGGCATCTGTTGTTCACGGCATTTCTCCTGTATCTGACGAAGGGAGAACAGCATGTCAACGGTCGATCTCTCTGCACGAAAGCCACACTGTTCCTCAGGGTAGACGCGCTCGGCCAGCTTCTGGAGCCTGTTTAGAGCGACTCGAGCAAAGACTTTCCCCACTATGCTGAGCAGGGAGATTCCACGGTAGTTGTTGCAGTCACCGCGGTCACCTTTGTTTTTATAGAGGGTGATGATATTGGCATCGCGCATGTCCTGTGGTACTGCTCCCTCGTCCCAGCACAGGCATAGCAGTTCATGTAGTGCTGAGAGTATAGCAGGCTTGGCACTCTTGATTATTTCAGGGGTAATGCTGTCCTTCCCAGGGGCTTTTCCGCTGGCTAGAGAATCAATGGCATCACTGAGTTCCGATTTTGTTGGCTGTACGTCCAGCTCATCCATGACTGGTAGAGGCTGGGCTGCATTGAGGGCAGTCTCAGTGACAACATTCTCCCTGGAGTACAGTTCTAGGTAGTGCTCAACCCAGCGGTCCATTTGTTTGCGTTGGTCAGTGATTATGTCCCCTGATTTAGATTTGAGGGGGGCGATCTTCTTCATCGCCCCCCTCAAATCAAGTTACCTTGTATCCCATGTGCATTTGCTTTCTTGATAAGTCTCCCATGTGGGACCTTGTCAAAGGCTTTGCTGAAATCCATGTAAACGACATCAACTGCACTACCCTCATCTACACTCCTGGTCACATGCTCAAAAAATTCAATCAAATTTGTTATGCATGACCTCCCTCTGACAAAGCCATGCTGACTATTCCTAATCAAATTTTGCCTCTCCAAGTGGAGATAGATTCTTATTATGATAAATCATTAATATATATTGTGAATAGCTGGGGTCCTCGCACTGATCCCTGCGGTACCCCACGAGTCACTGCCTGCCATTCAGAAAAAGAACCTTTTATCCCTACTCTTTGTTTCCAGTCTGCCAACTAATTTTCTGGCCATCACAATACACTACCCCCAATCCCATGTGCTTTAATTTTACATGCTAATCTCTTATGTGGGACTTTGTCGAAAGCCTTCTGAAAGTCCAAATAAACCACATCCGCTGGCTCCCCCTTCATCAACGCTACTAGTTACATCCTGGAAGAATTCCAGTAGATTTGTCAAGCATGATTTCCCTTTTGTAAATCCATGCTGACTCTGTCCGATTCTACCAATGTTCTCCAAGTGCTCTGCTATAAAATCTTTGATAATGGACTCTGGAATTTTCCCCACTACCGATGTCAGGCTGACTGGTCTGTAATTCCCTGCTTTCTTTCTACCTCCCTTTTTAAATAGTGGATTTCAGACTTTCAAACTGGATGTAAAATTCAATCATTTTGTGGTCGGTGCTATGTTGAGGTGCCTTTACTCTGAGGTCAGCTGCTGTTCAGCCTTTCCTGATAAGTCTATCCTCACAGTTCTTGCATTATCCTTGTGAATCTTTTTTTGCACCATCTCCAATGCCTAGTTTCTTCAGTTTCTCTCCTATTTCCACTCATGCCCTCTCTGAGTTCATCTTGTCCATCGTACTCCTGCTCTCTCGATCCTAAATCCAATAAACTACTGACCACCCAACTTCCCATCCTCATGTTAATCGATATTGCTAATGGTTCTCTCTCTTCAGGTATTGTTCCTCTCTCCTTTCAATCTGCCATCATCACCCTCTCCTCAAAAAAACAACACCCCTCCATCCTTGCAAACTCCTGCCTGACCTCCGACGACCTTTTCCTCTCAAGTCCTTGAATATGCCTGCCAAATCCATTCCCATCTTTCCCAGAACTCCGTGTTTGAATCCCTCCAATCAGGTCTCTGCCCCTGTCACAGTGCTGAAACAGCTCTTATCAAAGTCACAAATGACTTCCCATGTGACTGTGACAAAGGTAAACTTTCCCTCCTTGTCCTTCTCGACCTGTCACAGCTTTTGTCACAGTTGAGCAAACTACCCTCCTTCAATGCCTCTCCACTGTCATCCAGCTGGGTGGGACTGCTCTCATCTGCTTCTATTCTTATCCATCTAATCGTAGCCAATGAATCACTTGCAATGGCTTCTCTTCCTGCTCCCACCTCTGGTGTCTCCCAAGGATCTATCCTTGGACCCTTCTATTTCTCATCTACATGCTGCCCCTCGGTGACATCATCCAAAAGCACAGCGTTGGTTTTCATGTGTGCTGACAGCACCCAGATCCACCTCACCACCACCCCGCTCGACTGTTGCTAAATTATACGGGTGCTTATCTGACATCCAGTACTGGATAAGCAGAAATTTCCTCCAGTTAAATTTTAGGAAAATCAAAGCTTTGTTTTCAGTCTCCATTCCAAACTGCATTTCCTAGCTACCAATTCCATCCCTCTCCCTGACAACTGTCTGAGGCTGAATCAGTCTGTTTGCAGCCATGATGTCACATTTGACTCAAGGTGAGCTTCAAATCACAAATCCATGCCATTACTAAAATCGCCTATTTCTACCTCTGTAACATCTGCCCCACCTCAGCTCAACTGCTGCTGAAATCCTCATTCATGCCTTTGTTAACTCTAGACTTTGTCCCACATTCTACCCTCTGTAAACTTGATGTCATCCAAAACTCTGCTGTCTGTGGTTTAACTCACACCAAGACCCATTCACCCATCACCCCTGTATTCAATGACCTACATTGGCTCTCGGTCGAGCAATGCCTCCATTTTAAAATCCTCATCCTGCATTCAAATCCCTCCAGTCCCTCAATCCTCACTATCTCTGTCATCTCCTCCAGTCCCTCAATCCTCACTATCTCTGTCATCTCCTCCAGTCCCTCAACCCTTACTATCTCTGCAGTCTCCTCCAGTCCCTCAACCCTCACTATCTCTGCAGTCTCCTCCAGTCCCTCAACCCTCACTATCTCTATAGTCTCCTCCAGTCCCTCAACCCTCACTATCTCTATAGTCTCCTCCAGTCCCTCAACCCTCACTATCTCTGCAGTCTCCTCCAGTCCCTCAACCCTCTGATATCTGCGCTTATCCAATTCTGGCCTCTTGAACATCCCCAATTTTAACCACTCCACCGTTGGTGGCTGTGCCTTTAGCTGCCTCGGCCCCAAGCTCAAAAATACCCTCCTTTAAACCTCTCCACCTCGCTTTCCTTCTTTAAGACGCTCCTTAAAACCTACCTCTTTGACCAAGGTTTTGATCATCTGACCTAATATCTTCTTTTGTGGCTCAGTGTCTAATTTTGCTTTATAATGCTCCTGTGAAGTGCTTTGGGATATTTTATTAGATTTAAGGCGATGTTATTATTTTAAGGAACACCTTAAAAGAGATTGAAAGGTGGGAGGCTTAGAGAGGGAATTCCAGAGCTGCCGGTTCAGACTGCTGAAGGCTCGGCCGTCAATGGTGAGGTGAAGGAAGCTGGAGATGTGGAAGAGGCTGGAATTGAGAAGCACGAGATCTCAGAGGGATGTTGGTCTGAAGGCAGTTACAGTGATAGGAAGGGGTGAGGCTATGGAGAGACATTTAAATGAAGCGAGACTGAGTACCCATAATGCATTAGCTGATCTTAGCTGGGGCAGCGCTAGTGGTCACTACAATTAGTGTTAGTTGCCCTGGGATGGGGAGGTGAAGATCTCCCTGGAATACTGCTCCTGACTGCCCGAAAGTACCCATGTGTATAGAAACATAGAAAATAGGAGCAGGAGTAGGCCATTCGGCCCTTCGAACCTGCATTGCCATTCAATACAAACATGGCTGATCATCCAAACTCAGTAACCTGTTCCCACTTTCTGCCCGTATCCCTTGATCCCTTTAGCCCTAAGAACTATATCTAACTCTTTCTTGAATATATTTAATGATTTGGCCTCAACTGCTTTCTGTGGGAGAGAATTCCACAGGTTCACCACTCTCTGGGTGAAGAAATCTCTCCTCATCTCAGCCCTAAATGGTTTACCCCCTATCCTTCGATTGTGACCCCTGGTCCTGGACTACCCCACCATCGGGAACATCCTTCCTGCATCTAGTCTGTCAAGTCCTGTTAGAATTTTGTAGGTTTCTATGAGATTCCCCTCTCACACTTCTGAACTCCAGCAAATATAATCTTAATCAACTCAATCTCTCCTCATACGTCAGTCCCGCCATTCCAGGAATCAGTCTGGTAAACCTTCGCTGCACTCCCTCTATAGCAAGAACATCCTTCCTCAAATAAGGAGACCAAAACTGCACACAATATTCCAGGTGTGGCCTCACCAAGGCCTTGTATAATTGCAGCAAGACATCCCAGCTCCTGTACTCGAATCCTCTCGCTATGAAGGCCAACATACCATTTGCCCTTTTTACTGCCTGTTGGACCTGCATACTTACCTTCAGCGACTGGTGTATGAGAACACCCAGGGTTCGCTGCGTATTCACCTCTCTCAGTTTATAGCCATTCAGATAATAATCTGCCTTCCTGTTTTTGCTACCAAAGTGGATAACCTCACATTTATCCACATTATACTGCATCTGCCAAGCATTTGCCCACTCACTCAACTTGTCCAAATCACCCTGAAGCCTCTCTGCATCCTCCTTACAACTCACCCTCCCACCCAGTTTTCTGTCATCTGCAAATTTGGAGATATTACATTTCGTTCCCTCATCTAAACCATTAATATATATTGTGAATAGCTGGGGTCCTAGCCCCGATCCCTGCGGTACCCCACTAGTCACTGCCTGCTATTCGGAAAAAGACCCGTTTATCCCTACTCTTTGTTTCCTGTCTGCCAACCAATTTTCTATCCATCGTAATACACTGCCCCCAGTCCCATGTGCTTTAATTTTACACGCTAATCTTTTATGTGGGACTTTGTCAAAAGCCTTCTGAAAGTCCAAATAAACCACATCCACTGGCTCCGCATCATCAACTCTACTAGTTACATCCTCGAAGAATTCTAGTAGATTTGTCAAGCATGATTTCCCTTTCGTAAATCCATGCTGACTCTGCCCGATTCTACCACTGTTCTCCAAGTGCTCTGCTATAAAATCTTTGATAATGGACTCTAGAATTTTTCCCACTACCAACGTCAGGCTGACTGGTCTGTTTTCTCTCTACCTCTCTTTTTAAATAGTGGAGTTACAGTAGCTACCCTCCAATCTGTAGGAATTATTAAGTTATTAAATATCTGTAGCATGAGCCACCTTAGCTGGTGCAGGGTCGTGCAGGACCTGACAGAGGAGGAGCAGCCGCAGCAAACCATGCGCACACATGCAGCAGAACGGTGCAGAGAGAGTGGCTGAGGGTCATGAGATAGAGGAAGGCACTGCCCAGCACACAGGATGTACAGGCGAAGGGTCAGCTTCCTGGAGCTGTTGGTGCAGCAGGGCCTCAGATGGCTGCAGTCGTTGACCGGTGGTCAGAGACCTCTGCAGCCGCTTGTAGGTGGACCTGAGGCCACAAGAGGTGGGTGGCCACCCATTGCCCGCAGTGATGGCAATGAATTTCTTTGCATCCAAATCATTCCAGGATCTCCCAATCTGCCACACATAACAGTATCGCTCAGGTCTTGGATGCCCGGTATGTGAGACCAGGTGACTACATCCACTTCAACACGGATGCTGCCAGTCAGGCCCAGAGGGTTGCCAGGTTCACCTCCATGGCAGGATTTCCTTGGGTGCAGGGTATTATCAAGGCTCTGTCAGACCAGCCAAGTGAATTTGTGAATAGGAAGGGATTCCACTCCTTCAGTGTGCAGATGATATATGACCACCACAAAAGGATCCTGCAAGTTGTGCAAGGTTCCTGGGGAGGTGCCATAACTCCTTCATCCTGAAGCAGTCTCAGATGCCTCAACTGTTCAGACCACTGGACAGCCTCTGTGAGTAGCTCCTGGGTGATGAGGTTATCGACTGAAGACATGACTGTTGACACCAGTGCAGAACCCACCAGAGAGGCATTCGAGAGATACAATTGCTGCCATCTGATGATCAGCACAGCCATTGAGCAGGCCATAGGCCTTCTGAAAATGTGGTTCCAGTGCCTTGTCCATTCTGGGGGTGGACTCCAGTATGGCCATTCGAAGGTCTGTAGTACAGAGGTAGTGTGCTGAACTCAGCACAACCTCACAATACAAAGTGGAGTGGAGCAGTCGCTGGAAGATGATGATGAGGCAGAAGGGTTATGAGCAGCCAGTGCACAATGCCCATCCAGAGGTCTCACTGAAGCCTATGCCCTTCAGTTGACCTTCAGGCCAGGGAAGCATGGGACACCCTCATCCAGGCAAGGTTCACCTGAGTGCAGGCCTTCCTAGACTGCACTCTTGATACCCAGGTCACTGTGGCAGAAATTGTGGCTGCAATCACAAGCCCTTCTCATCATGAAGATTTCCTTGATAGAACAAATCCCCTGCTGCTACCCTTCCACTTTAACACTGTGGCCCATGGCATTCACTGATATCACATCTGGACCACTCCTCATGCTGACTGTGTGATGGGGCAAAAAGAACTATTTGAGATGTATCACTTAGATAACACAAAGAGTTTCATTTCAATAAATCACATCAAGTTGATATTGGCATAACCTAAGCCACCCAAGTGAACCCCATGATGCAGCTACCCCCTTTCCGTATTCTCTTCCGCAAACTTCTGCATGGTGTTCCCCCTGTGGCTGGAGCAGATGTGGAAACAGTGTCTGTGCTCCAGTGACTGAGATGCCTGTGGTGCATCCCTGTTGGCTTGTGTTGCCAGTGAGACTCTGCCACAGACTGCCTCACCTGTATCTGTGCAGGGGCAGCCTCGGTCCCGGGGGCAGGACGCAGTGTTTATGTCACTGTCAGAGGGGCCGAGGGAGTGGCAGCAGACCTGGGGATGGGCTGGGGGGTAGTGTCCATTGCCATCATCCCAGATTCTCTCTGCCTTTTCAGTTTCTGCCTGCACATCCCTGCTAACCAAGAGTAGGAGAGCACCTGGTTGCATCGCAATGCAGTTCTGAATGATCACCACAACCAGCTGCTTCAAGCTGCTGAAGGTTACAGATACAGTGTGGAAGCCGCTGCCCTGGTCTTGCATCCACTTTTTGACCTGCTGCATATGACATTCCCTGAGGGTGGCCTGAGATGTCACATCTCTCATGACATGGATGGACTCCATCTTCTGCCCAAGGGTATGCATTGCCTCAGGATCTTCTGACAGATGGCCACACATCTCCCTTTGCTACACCACTAGCACCTGCTTTGTATATGACCCTGAGGCTCAGCATCTCTGTTGAGCTCAGCATGGCTGGATCTGCCCTCACTCCTCCGATGCTGACTGCCCACAGCTGCCACGGCCTCCATTACCTGCTCCTGCTTTACGGTGACATGCTGCTCACCTTTGCCACTCATTCTGTCCACGACTGAGGCCTCTCATGTGCAAGTATCTGCGCTGGTGGAGGGTGTGTTTGATTCATGTGACAGTACATCCCTAGAGAGATACAGCACTGAAACAGGCCCTTCAGCCCACTGAGTCCGCGCTGACCATCAACCACCCATTTACACTAATCCTACATTAATCCCATTTTCCCTCTCACATCCCCACCTTCCCTCAATTCTCCTACCACCTACCTACACGAGGAGCAATTTTTTTTTTACAATGGCCAATTTACCTATCAACCCGCAAGTCTTTGGCTGTGGGATGAAACTGGAGCACCCGGAGGAAACCCACGCAGACACAGGGAGAACTTGCAAACTCCGCACAGGCAGTACCCAGAATTGAACCCGGGACATGGAGCTGTGAGGCTGTGGTGCTGTTCTTCCTCTGAGGTCTGCACTGCCTCCTCATTTAGCTGCTGCTCTTTCCTTGCATTGCCTCTGTGGGAGAGAGAAGACCACAGTTAGTGAAGCTCTCAATAGTTGCATCTTGTGAGATCTTGCTGGAACTGAAATGTGAACTTTTGGCTAGAACTGCACAAATGTAGGAGCTGATACATCCCAATTGCATGGTTAACACATTATGTTTTCACCCGCTCTCTGTAGCTCCCCCATCTTGTCTTCGGCACTGCTCATCTTGTCTATCCTGCTGCCACCCTGCCAATCTCTGGAGCTTCCTCCATTAGCATCAGGATTGCCTGCAAGGGGGCTCCATCCCCGGTACGACCCCTCTATCAGGAGTTGTACACTTGCTTCTCCTACAAGATGAAGAACAAAAGTGTGATGAATATAAGGGGAGCCTCATGAGGCTTTGTCACATTTGATGGTGCTCACACTGGAACGGGTAGCGAGCGTTCATCAGGTTAGCTGTGAGTGAGAGTCGGCTGAGCCTTCAGACTGATGAGGAAGGGACCTGGGCACACATCCCTCTGACTGAGTTGCAGCATTCCATGCAGGGGGCTGCTGAGGGTGGGACACTGCAGGGCACTCACTGCGCCAGACCTCAGAAAGTCATTGAAGCGTTCCTGGCACTGTATCCACGACCTTCTGACTGCACTCTAGTGCTGACCGCCTGTGACCTCCGGCCATGCCTCATGCTGGCTCCTCCCACTCTCAGGAAATAGCACCTCTCTCCTTGCCCTCACCTCTTCCAGGGAGCTGTCTGTGAAGGATGAGGAAGCCCTTCTCCATCTGTCTTCCATTTCTGTCCACCCTCACCCAGTCTCTTCAGCAGCATTCTCACTGTAGCCACATTACAGTCTGTCAGCCACCCACTTTAAAGGGCATCTGCAGATTCATCCTCCTCCTTATGAACCTGCCTGCCAGTTTAGCTGCCTTCTGAAAGATTGAACAAGGAGGCACATGAACAGGGTTGGGACCTGAAAATGGTCCCGATCGCCAAAAATATTTTATGCCCAGAAAATTCTGCCCCATTTGTTCACAGAGGGTTGGGAAAATCTGGAACTCTCTACCCCAAAAAAGTTGTAGATGGTGGGGGTCAATTGGGGCTTTCAAGACTGAGATCGGTTGATTTTTATGATGTAAGGGAATCAAAGAGAATGGATCAAAGGTGAGTAAATGGGGTTGAGGTGCAGATCAACAATGATCTAATAGAATGCCAGAATAGACCTGAGGGGATGAATGGTCCTATCAGACTTTTGTATTTGGGAAATTTCTGTAAAATGAAGCAGAATTCTGCAAAGTATTTTCCCTGTGGGAATTCCTCTCTCTTGAATTAGTTTTTTGGAGGAAAATAGTGAAGAGCAATTGCAGCGGGCAGCACTAGAGGAGAGCCAGCCCTTCTTGCAGTTCCACATTCACAGAAGATCATCCCTGGCTATACCCATGAAGTTGTGTGTCACGAGGCATCTGACCTCAGTGGGACGTGTGCAGAAGTTCCGGAAGCTACCACTCATTCCAGAGTGCAATGCTTTTTAGAGTTGGCCTCTCAGAAGTGCTCTGCAAGGTGCAGCACAGTGGCGCAGTGGTTAGCACCGCAGCCTCACAGCTCCAGCGACCCGGGTTCAATTCTGGGTACTGCCTGTGTGGAGTTTGCAAGTTCTCCCTGTGTCTGCGTGGGTTTTCTCCGGGTGCTCCGGTTTCCTCCCACATGCCAAAGACTTGCAGGTTGATAGGTTAATTGGCCATTATAAATTGCCCCTAGTATAGGTAGGTGGTAGGGAAATATATAGGGACAGGTGGGGATGTAATAGGAATATGGGATTAGTGTAGGATTAGTATAAATGGGTGGTTGATGGTCGGCACAGACTCGGTGGGCCGAAGGGCCTGTTTCAGTGCTGTATCTCTAAACTAAACTAAACTAAATCACTTATCTTTTTCAAGGCAGGACAATGGAAATACTGACCTTTATGGTCCGTCATGTTAATCTATGTGACACCTTCAGCTGCTCCGTACATTACAGTTACACTGACTGACTTTACAAGCCTGGCAGTAAAGTTTCACTCTCACTTCACCCTCTTATGTTATTAACTTTCCACAGGTGGATTCTGACTACTGGTGCAAACACTAAACCTAAAGCTGGTAAACGTGTAATTAGCTGCGGAGAGGATTCTCAAGAAAATTGATGACAGAGACTCCCAGGATTGACAGCACTTCAGGAGCCAGACTTACCATGAGAATCGTCAGCTAGGCGAGGCTATGTCGCCATAGCAACAACATAACAATTGTATGTGCTGCATTTAATATTCAGGACTTCCGACAATTCTTTTATGTTTGACTTGTATCCAATGGTGATGGTGGGAGGGGGTGGGACAGTATGTTAAGTATCTTTCAAATCTGCATTCAGATCTAACCCAAACTGAATGGGTGAAGGTCTCCCTCCTCTGCTGACTGTAAAGATCTGACGGGGAACAAGTTTGAACAGGCCCAAACCAGATCAAATAGGTGAGAGCACACAACTCAAAACCCTTCCTATTTTCACAACAATCAGCATTTCATTGTCAAACTCACTGGAGAGGCTGATGTGAATGGAAATATCACATTGCTGCAATAGAGGCCATTCACCTGAGGTTGGAAAAAAAAGCACATTGTCGGGACAGTGTAGAAGGAGCCTTACTCTATATCTAACCCATATTTTTTCTTTTTTAATTCAATAAAACTCAAATTAAAATGCAATTTTCATCATCTACGATGCACTCCAGCCCCTGCAGTGGCCACTGGTCGCGGAAGGCCTCAAATGAACCGGTGGACACCACATGCTCCTTTTCCAGGGACACCAGGGCATGAACGTAACCTCGGGAGAAGGGCAGGCATTCGGGGCGGACGGATCCCCTGATGACCTGCTATCTGGTCCTGTGAATTGTCCCCTTGGCCAGGCCCAGGAGCAGACCAATGAGATTCTCCTCCTGCCCCCCGCCCCCCCCCCCCCCGCCTCTGCACCGGGTGCCCAAAGATTAGGAGGTTGGTGCTGAAGTGCAACCAAAACTTGAAGCATAGAAACATAGAAAATAGGAGCAGGAGTAGGCTATTCGGCCCTTCGAGCCTGCTCCGCCATTCATTATGATCATGGCTGATCATCCAACTCAGTAGCCTGTTCCCGCTTTCCCCCACATACCCTTTGATCCCTTTAGACCCAAGAACTATATCTAACTGCTTGAAAACATACAATGTTTTGGCCTCCACTGCTTTCTGTGGTAACGAATTCCACAGACTCACCACTCTCTGGGTGAAGAAATTTCTCCTCATCTCAGTCCTGAAAGGTTTACCCCGAATCCTTAGACTATGAGCCCTGGTTCTGGACTCCCCCGCCATCGGGAACATCCTTCCTGCATCTAACCTGTCAAGCCCTGTTCGAATTTTATAGGTTTCTATGAGATCCCTCCTCACTCTTCTGAACTCCAGTGAATATAATCCTAACCGACTCAATCTCTCCTCATACGTCAGTCCTGCCATCCCAGGAATCAGTCTGGTAAACCTTCGCTGCACTCCCTCTATAGCAAGAATATCCTTCCTCAGATAAGGAGACCAAAACTGCACACAATATTCCAGGTGTGGCCTCACCAAGGCCCTGTATAATTGCAGCAAGACATCCCTGCTCCTGTACTCGAATCATCTCACTGTGAAGGCCAACATATCATTTGCCTTTTTTACGCCCTGTTGCACCTGCATGCTTACCTTCAGCGACTGGTGTACGGCAACACCCAGGTCTCGCTGCATATTCCCCTCTCTCAGTTTATAGCCGTTCAGATAATAATCTGCCTTTCTGTTTTTGCTACCAAAGTGGATAACCTCACATTTATCCACATTATACTGCATCTGCCATGCATTTGCCCACTCACTCAACTTGTCCAAATCACCCTGAAGCCTCTCTGCATCCTCCTCACAACTCACCCTCCCACCCAGTTTTGTGTCATCTGCAAATTTGGAGATATTACATTTCGTTCCCTCATCTAAATCATTAATATATATTGCGAATAGCTGGGGTCCTAGCACCGATCCCTGCGGTACCCCACTAGTCACTGCCTGCCAACTAATTTTCTATCCATCGCAATACACTACCCCCAATCCCATGCGCTTTAATTTTACACACTAATCTCTTATGTGGGACTTTGTCGAAAGCCTTCTGAACGTCCAAATAAACCACATCCACTGGCTCCCCTCATCAACTCTACCAGTTACATCCTCAAAGAATTCTAGTAGATTTGTCAAGCATGATTTCCCTTTCGTAAATCCATGCTGACTCTGTCCGATTCTCCCACTGTTCTCTACGTGCTCTGCTACAAAATCTTTGATAATGGACTCTAGAATTTTCCCCACTACTGACGTCAGGCTGACTGGTCAATAATTCCCTGTTTTCTCTCTACCTCCCTTTTTAAATAGTGGGGTTACATTAGCTACCCTCCAATCTGTAGGAACTGTTCCAGAGTCTATAGAATCTTGAAAAATGACCACCAATGCATCCACTATTTCTAGGGCCATTTCCTTAAGTACTCTGGGATGCATACCATCAGGCCCTGGGGATTTATCGGCCTTCAATCCCATCAATTACCCCAACACCATTTCTCTACTAATACTGATTTCCTTCAGTTCCTCTCTCTCACTAAACCCTGTGTTCCCCAATATCTCTGGTATGATATTTGTGTTCTCCTTTGTAAAGACAGAACCAAAGTATGCATTTAGTTGGTCAGCCATTTCTTTATTCCCCACAATAAATTCTCCTATTTCATGTGTAAGGGACCTACATTTGTCTTCACTAATCTTTTCCTCTTCACGTACCTATAGAAACTTTTACTGTCAGTTTTTATGTTCCCTGCAAGCTTGCTCTCGTACTCTATTTCCCCCTTTTGAATCAATCCCTTGTTCCTCCTTTGCTGAATTCTAAACTGCTCAAATACTCGAACAGGGGCTGGAACCTCGTACACTCATATAAACATGGAAGATGGACTCGTCCAGGCCGCAGAAATTATAGACGCCCTGGGAGTCCGTGAACCTACTTAAAAGTCTATTGCATGGGACTGCCCTGCGCAGCAATCTCCACCCCAGGTCCCTACTGTAAAGGGGAAGGACTTCCGCGTAGAGAGACCTCCGCCGGGGTTTCCCCTCACTGCCAGATGGCATCATGCCCACAGCGTGTCTGGGCAGCCGACGAGGACGACGAAATAGAGAGTGTGCAGGAGCAGCCTGTACAGGAAACGCCTCCGCGCAGTGTGGAAAGGCACGGAGGGCATTTCCAAGCGCATCTTGGACCGGCTTCCAAAGAGGGTTTCAGGGCCTGGGTCTGTTGAGCAGTTCCGGCCGAGCAGGGACAGTTTGGCCGGGAGTGCTATACTCTCCCGAGCCCCCTCGACATCCACAGTGAGGGATGTCCCAGAGATTTCGGCTACTCCTCCACCTGTCCATCCATCCCCTGATCCAGACAGCCAGGGCCCTCTCCTCCGCCAGTCGCCAATGCACACCTTCTGGGAGGACACTCAACATACAGGTATCTCTGAGGGTTCAAAGGCGGAGAATTGCAGCCTCAGTGCGGGGACACACCAATGACTGGCCGCCCTCCTCAATCAGGAGACTCAGGACCGCGGCAAAGACCCAGTGTTTCCTCTTACCCCAGAAGAAATCTTTCAGCTTCTTCTGGATCTTGGTGGCAAATGCAGGGGTGGAGGAGAGGGCAAGGCCCTGAAGGGTTGGCCATCCCAGCTAAAATCTGGTCCCAATAAGGATGTACCCGACCTAGTTGTGATTGAAATTACTGCCCTGCCTGCTGCGCCTGTGGGCACTGGTGGAGCGGGAGATGGTCTCCTCTCTCCGCCTCTGGTCCGGGTTCCAGCTGGATTTCCGGAGTCGGGAACTACCATCTCCCCTGGCCGCTCACTGGCCTTGGAATAGAGGTGGAGCTGGGTCCTGAACCGCTGGCGCCCATAGGCTGCAGTTCCATAGAAGAACCCAGAGCGGACTTCTCCACCAATGATCCTGGGAGTGAGATCGTGACGGAGGTGAGACCAGCTGGCGCGGCTGGGATTTCCACCCCACCATGTGTATTGGGTGTGTTGGCTGCTTGCAGTGACAACCCGGAGGAGGATGGGGACTCTGTGTGGGGCGTGGAGGACAATCTTGAATCCATCGCCAGTGAGACGGTGGACTCCCTCATGCCTGCTACCGTGTCTCCTCTTATCCCCACTGTGGAACTCCGGGACTTCCTTGCTGCCTGCAGGGGTTGCCGCAATAAAGTTCAGCTGGCCCTCAGCCGGTGGTCGAATCTGGTGCTGATAATCTGGTCCGTCCGTGCTACCCTCAAGAAGTGGGGAAAGGGCGCGGGCGTGAAACTGGTTGAGAGGCGCCGGTTCCAAGTGTTCCTCAATGGGTTGCTGGAGGAGTGGAAGGAGAGGTGCACTTCCACTCCCTCTTCACACAAAGGTATTGGTGACGGGTTTCAAAGTACCTTTGACATGAAGATGACCATAGCCAGTCTCAACATCAACGGCAGCAGGGCGTCTCACCGCAGATTTCACAATCTCTCAGCCCTCAGGGAAGGGAAATATGCAGTGAGCTTTCTGTAGGGCACACACACACACACAGACACACACACACACAGACACACACACACCAAAAAATAGAGATTCTCGCTTTAGAGCTCTTTTACAAAATCAAACAAAAAAGAATACTTTGGCCAAATACTTGCTAATTCTTGAAGAAAAAAGAGAAGATATGGAAAGATGTCAGGTGTCCTTTTTGTTTTGTCTGGGTATATGGTGACGGGTCACTGAGATACTTTTCTGGAGCGATTCATTCAGCCTGTGTCGAGGATTTCTCCAGCAAGTTTTTCCAGCATCTCAGGAGAAATGCGGCAACAGGGGTTTCAATCAGGCCTTTCAGGAGGAATGCAGCATCAATTGCAGTGCATCTTACACTCACTTCTGAGATTTTCTCAAAGAGATGGAAAAGGCTACGTTGGGGGTTTGTCCTTGGCAGGTTGATTTCTGTAACTCCTTTTCAAAAAACTGTCCATACCCCAACTGATTGTCCAAAGCAAAACCAAAACAAAATCTCAAGAGTCAAGTCTCCTGACCTCTATCAATCTTGACCTGTCAAGGACTCTGTAAACATCTTCCCCATGTAAAAAAGTCCCCCCCCACTGGGTACTCCATTAGCTGTGGACTCTGACAGTGATAGTGATCTTGCTAACTCCAATAGCTCTGACAACTTTCTGCCTTTCGCCAGTGCTGTTTGGCGTAATTGACTGGAGAGACAGCCCTCGATTATTTGTGTTTTGATTTCCCGTTCAACATCACTAAAGTCCCATTTGGTTGCTAGTTGCCTCAATTGCATGCAATATTGGTCAGTTGATCATTTGCTTCTTGCTTCGTGCATCAGAAATCAGTGGTTTTATATATGGTGTTTCTCGTGGATGTGAAGTAAGTTGTGAGTATATATTTTACTGAGTTGTAGTCATTTTGCTCTGGCATAATTGTCTAAAAAATTTCTTTGAATTGTTCAGCTCCATGGTGTAATGGAAGGACATTTTCCCTGTGTTGTCTGTGATTGTGAAACCTGCCATCGTGCCTTTGCCACCTTTGCCAATGCGGGATACAGATGATGACTCTGAATGCACATGAAAAGGTGATAGATTGGCCATTGACAACACCCATATTAGTCAGCAACATAGTGATAAAGGATCCAGGATCGTGCTCCTTTTGAGAGGAAACTTCATTGCAATGATCCGAGATTATATATTTTTTTCGTCAGATGGTTATTTTGGAGAGATCATAGTATACACTGTACACGCTACCTGTGTGTCACTCTAATACAGTCTTCAACCTAAAATACTCTCTTCAGAAACCTTCCAAAAATTTCATACCTGAAAGCACTGTTTTGTGTTTTTCACCATCCATTTTCTATTTGCCTCTTCGCTGTTGTGATGTTCTCAGGATTGGAGCAAGGTTTAGCCTAGTTTAGTAAGAAGTACGAGGCAAAGACTGAGACAGCACTTCTTTATTCTGTTCGACTTTCACTTCCGGGTCTGCCTGCTGGTTCCTGTGTACGTGACAGCCTCAAGTGAACAATATGTACAATCTAACTCTCAAAACACTACACATGTATAAAGAAACTGTTAGGGGTCCTGGAGGAGTGGTGTCTCGCAATGTTTGTACATAATCAGTCCAAATTTTATACAAAGAGATGGCGAGATTGTCAGTGCCTTGGAACTGGATGACAGTATTAATCTCTCAGGCTCACAACTCCCATAAGAGGAAGCATCTTCAGTTGAGTTAAGCACTTAATAAAATCGAATCACTTTGCTTTTGTGCATTTCAACATTTGTAAAATTCTATGACTAAATCTTATCCTTGTCTTCCATCCTTCAGTGTATGAAGAACAAGGAGTTCCTGTCGAAGGCGATCAAGATCTCTCAGCAGAGGTCACTCCTGTTGAATGATTGAAATAAAGAAAAAAGAATAATTATTAAATTACTGAAGGTAAATAGATAATGACACCATTCAGATTGTTTACTGAATCCAATCTGAGATATGAGGAAAAATGAAGCTAAAGGTCTGATTTTCCTGGACAATCTAGCCCAGCATAGACTCAGGTGAGGGAAGGGGATGCTCGATGGTACCCAATCAGCAGGTACAACACCATAAACTCACACCACAAGCAGCATCAGCCATGACATGGAGGATCCGTGATATCACAATGAAGCAGCAGTTGTAACAAGCTGTGCCTCTGCTTCAACTCCAGAAACATGTGAGGTCGATAATAAACAGTGAGGTGAGTATGAATGAAGGATCCAGGCTCAGCTCTGGATTAACTTCCAGCTGGGAATTTAATGAATTGTTTAGCTTGATGTTGCTGTTATCTGATTTAGTTAAAGCATGAATGGTGAGAGGTGACACTGGCAGGGTTGTATTTAGAGTTCATTGATCTTGGTCCCCAATCGTATTGATCCTGGTTTGTGTTGATCCCAGTGTGTCTCCACCCTCGCTTATATTGATCCTGACACTAATCCCACTGGAACTTGCAAGACTACGGAGATGGAGCAGGGAATGGGGCTGACTGGGTTGCTCGAAGAAAACTGACCTGGTCTTGATGAGCAGAATGGCCTCCTTCTGTGTTGTAATGACTCCATGATCACTGCTGGTGCTAATCATTACTGACAGAGATCACTGGGTTAGATTTTTGGCTTTCTTTCTATTGAAATCGATGTAATGAAAATTGGTTGGACTCTTATCAGCCCTACATTGGGAGGCAGGGAAGACAACAATCTAACACAAGTATTTGAGATGTGTCCAGGCCAAGGTTGTGTACAGAAACGGAAAAGGATTTCTTCTGTTGTATTTACTTGCCCTGGCACTGCCCAATTCACTTTCACAGTAGGCCTGCAGGACTGGTCATGTCCCTTTAGTAACTGGTGAGTGAACTGTAACCCCAGGACCTGACCCTGCTCAAAACTTTGATCATTGCACCCGATGTTCATACTTTAAAAAATACATTCTCGGGAAGTGGGTGTCGCTGGCAAGGCAACATTTATTGCCCATCTTTAATTGCTCTGGTGAGCCTGCTAGTAGTTTTGCACAGGAGAAGGCCATTCAGCCCCTCCAGCCTGTTCTGCCATGCACTGAGCTCATTGTTGATCTGTATCCTAGCTCCATCCACCCACCTTGGCTCCATATGCCTTCATACCTTTGTCCAGCAACAAGCTATCAACTTCAGATTTAAAATTATTAATTGAGACCCAGCATCTACTAGTTCTTGTGGGAGAGAGTTCCACACTTCCAGCCACTCTTGTACATGAAGAAGTGTTTCCTGCTCTCTTTCTCGGCGCACGATGAGACTCGGAAAAAAAACTTAGTGACATCATGGGAAATCTGCAAGGTGTTTGGTTGGGTGAGTAGCAGCTGTTACTGCATTTAAATAGCTCAAAAAAAGGGGAATGTTTTGTTGAAAAAAAATCTAGTGATAAGGTGAGTACTACTAAAGTGTTTTTTTTTAATTCACTGTAACTTATTAAGGACTTTAGATTGTAGTGGGTAGAGCAAGGCCCCTAGTGTAATTAGTATTTTTTGATTAAGGGAGTAATTAATTAACCTAAGGGTAAGCCATGACAGGAGAGCTCAGCCCTGTGATCTGCTCCTCCTGCGCTATGTGGGATATCAGGGTCACCTCCAGTGTCTCTGATGATCATGTGTGCATCTGCAGCTACTGACTACCAGCATTACGGAGCTGGAGCTGCGGGTGGATTCACTGTGGAGCATCCGCGATGCTGAGGACGTCGCGGATAGCACGTTTAGTGAGGTGGTCATATCGCAGGTAATGGCTGCACAGGCAGAAAAGGGATGGGTGACCACCAGACGGAGTAGTAGGCACAGGCAGGTAGTGCAGGAGTCCCCTGTGGCCATCCCCCTCTCAAACAGATATACCGCTTTGGATACTGTTGTGAGGGATGACGTCCCAGGGGAAAGCAGCAACAGCCAAGTTCGTGGCAGCACGGAGGGCTCTGCTGCAGAGCAGGGGAGGAAAAGGGGTGGAAGAGCTATAGTGATAGGGGATTCTATCGTAAGGGGTGCAGATAGGTGTTTCTGTGGCCGCAAATGAGACTCCAGGATGGTATGTTGCCTCCCTGGTGCTAGGGTCAAGCATGTCTCGGAGTGGCTGCAGGACATTCTGAAGGGGGAGGGTGAGCAGCCAGAGGTCGTGATACACATTGGTGCCAACGACATAGGAAGAAAGAGGGACGAGGTCCTGCAACAAGAATTTAGGGAGCTAGGTAGCAGATTAAAAAGCAGGACTTCAAAGGTTGTAATCTCTGGATTACTCCCTGTGCCACGTGCTAGTGGGTATAGGAATAGGAGAATAGAGCAAATGAATGCGTGGCTGAGGTGATGGTGCAGGAGGGAGGGCTTTAGTTTCCTGAATCACTGGGTCTGTTTCTGGTGAATGTGGGACCTGTACAAGTTGGACGGGTTGCACCTGAACCGGAACGGACCAACATCCTTGCTGGGAGG
Organism: Heterodontus francisci; assembly: GCF_036365525.1. Classification (NCBI taxonomy): domain Eukaryota; kingdom Metazoa; phylum Chordata; class Chondrichthyes; order Heterodontiformes; family Heterodontidae; genus Heterodontus; species Heterodontus francisci. The sequence goes on along the minus strand of NC_090396.1, from coordinate 7,846,074 downwards.
TTTACTAGTGCTGTTGGGGGGGGTGGTTTAAAGTAATTTGAAAGGAGAATGGGATACAGAGTGGAGATACAGTAGGGGGTGAGGCACAGTCAAATATAGAAGAGAAACTGAGTCAGTCTGGAAGGTGGAGACAATATAGACCTGTTCAGGCACAAGTGAAAAATGCAAGGCTGGATTGCATCTATTTTAATGCGAGGACTGCTCTGAGACATCCTTGACCCTAGCACCAGGAAGGCAACATACCATCCTGGAGTCTCGTTTGCAGCCACAGAAACACCTGTCTATTCCCCTTACAATTGAATCCCCGATAACTATTGCATTCCCACACATTTTACTCCTCCTCTGCGCAGCAGAGCCAACCGTGGTGCAACGAATTGAGCTGTTGCTGCTTTCCCCTGAGAGGCCATTCCCCCCAACAGTATCCAAAGCAGTATATCTGTTTTGCAGGGGAATAGCCACAGGAGATTCCTGCACTGCCTGCCTAGTTCTCTTGCTCTGCCTGATGGTCACCCATTCCCTTCCTGCCTGTGGAGTCTGAGCCTGCGGTGTGACCACCTCTCTATACATGCTATCCATGATACTCTCTGCCTCGTGGATGCTCCACAGTGTTCCCAGTCACCGCTCCAGCTGTGAAACCCAGGCTTCCAGGAGCTGCAGCTGGAGACACTTTTTGCACACATGCCGGTCCCGGCCACTGGAAATGTTCCCGGCTTCCGACAAGGAGCACAAGGAGCACACCACGGCTTTGAGCCCTCCTGCCACGACGTAACCCTTTAAATTAAACCTTTTGGAAGATCTTAATGTTCAATAATAACAGTTGCTCTAGGGCCCTTCCTCCCTGGTCCTTGTTACTACAGAACTCCCTAAAAAAAAAAGCACTACTTACTTTATTTGAAATAAACTTTAAACTTTTCTTATCTTAGATACTCACCCAGCTATTTGTAGCTATTCCCGAACAGCAGTGACTCACCAACCAATCACCTTGCAGCTCTCCTGTGACATTACTGTTAGCTTTTTTTTCAAAACTCTGGTGCGCTGGAAGAGCTCCTCTCCTCTCCACTCCCGGAAGGTAAGAAACTGGGCCTCGATCCTCGGGCAGATTTATCTTCTCCGCTCTCGGCGTTCTGCCCACAGGTCCACTCCGCTCCTCTCCTCTCCACTCCCGGAAGGTAAGAAACTGGGCCTCGATCCTCGGGCAGATTTATCTTCTCCGCTCTCGGCGTTCTGCCCACAGGTCCACTCCGCTCCTCTCCTCTCCACTCCCGGAAGGTAAGAAACTGGGCCTCGATCCTCGGGCAGATTTATCTTCTCCGCTCTCGGCGTTCTGCCCACAGGTCCACTCCGCTCCTCTCCTCTCCACTCCCGGAAGGTAAGAAACTGGGCCTCGATCCTCGGGCTCGATTTATCTTCTCCGCTCTCGGCATTCTGCCCACAGGTCCTCTCCGTTCCTCTCCTCTCCACTCCTGGAAGGTAAGAAACTGAGCTTCGATCCTCGGGCTCGATTTATCTTCTCCGCTCTCGGCGTTCTGCCCACAGGTCCTCTCCGCTCCTCTCCTCTCTGCTCCCGGAAGGTAAGAAACTGGGCCTCGATCCTCGGGCTCGATTTATCTTCTCCGCTCTCGGCATTCTGCCCACAGGTCCTCTCCGTTCCTCTCCTCTCCACTCCTGGAAGGTAAGAAACTGAGCTTCGATCCTCGGGCTCGATTTATCTTCTCCGCTCTCGGCGTTCTGCCCACAGGTCCTCTCCGCTCCTCTCCTCTCTGCTCCCGGAAGGTAAGAGACTGGGCCTCGATCCCCGGGCTCGATTTATAGGCTCCGCTCTCGGCGTTCTCCCCAGAGGTCCACTCCACTCCTCTCCTCTCTGCTCCCAGATGGTAAGAGCAATTAGGAAGGCAAATGGTATGTTGGCCTTCATTGCAAGAGGATTTGAGTACAGGAGCAAGGATGTCTTACTACAATTATAGTGAGCACTTTTGGTCTCCTTATCTGAGGAAGGATGTTCTTGCCATGGAGGTAGTGCAAAGAAGATTTACTAAGCTGATTCCTGGGATGGCAGGATTGACATATGAGGAGAGATTGGGTTGACTAGGCCTATATTCACTGGAGTTTAGAAGAATGAGAGGGGATCTCATAGAATGCTACAAAATTCTAACAGGACTAGACAGGCTAGTGAGAGGGAGGATGTTCCCGATGGCTGGGGAGTCCAGAACCAGGGGTCACAGTCTCAGGATACAGGATATGCCATTTAGAACCGAGATGAGGAGCAATTTCTTCACTCAGAGGGTGGTGAACCTGTGGAATTCTCTACCGCAGAAGGAAGTGGAGGCCAAGTCAATAAATATATTCAAGAAGGAGACAGATGTATTTCTTAATGCCAAAGGGATCAAGGAATATGGGGAGAAAGCAGGAACAGGGTACTGAATTAGACCATCAGCCATGATCTTTTTTGAATGGTGGAGCAGGCCCGAAGGGCTGAATGGCCTACTCCTGCTCCTATTTTCTATGTTTCTGTGTGTGTGTGTCTCTCTCTCTCTCTGTCTCTTGCTCTCTCTCTCTGTCTCTCTCGCTCTCTCTCTGTCTCTCTCGCTCTCTCTCTCTGTCTCTCTCTCCCTCTTTGTCTGTCTCTCCCTCTCTGTGTGTCTCTGTGTGTGTGTGTGTGTGTCTCTCGCTCTCTGTGTGTGTGTGTATCTCTCCCTCTCTGTGTGTCTCTCTCTCTCTCTCTGTGTCTCTTGCTCTGTGTGTGTGTGTGTGTCTCCCTCTCTGTGTGTCTCTCTCTCTCTCTTTGTGTCTCTCTCTCTCTCTCTGTGTCTCTCTCTCTCTCTGTTCTCTCTCTTTGTCTGTCTCTCCCTCTCTGTGTCTCTCTCTCTCTATCTCTCTCTGTGTCTCTTGCTCTGTGTGTGTGTGTGTCTCTCTCTCTCTCTCTGTGTTCTCTCTCTTTGTCTGTCTCTCCCTCTCTCTGACAGTTGCAGGAAGCGGAAACGCTCAGCACAGCAGCTTTTTGGTTCATAATTTTTCTTCATAAATCACGCTGGGTTTCACAGCTGACAAGTGCTGGGAGTGGGAACAGCCGTTTCCCATCTTCGGACAGATTCGGGGTTTTTCTGGTAGCCTTTTATAAAAAGTCACAAAACCCTGAATCTGTCCAAAGTTGGGAAATGGCTGTTACTGCTCTCATGCAGGACCTGTCAGCTGTGAAACTGACAGCGCCATGTTTTAAAAAGCAGGTCTGGAAGAAGAAGGCAATGGGAAATTTCTCATCTCTGCAATACATCCGCGGGTCATTGGAAACCTTTGATGGGCCGGATCCTGGCCCGCGGACTGTATGTTGGACAACCCTTCTATAGGCCTTACATTATAGGACAGCCCTGTCAGCCAAGTAACTAATCTGGTGAACATACGTAACTCTGCAGATGTCACATATTAATTGGGAGATGTACCTCAACCATAAGGGGTACCACGCCCTGAATGTGCAGTTAGTGTGCAACCATACACAGAACATCATGTTGGTGAATGCCTGTTATCCTGGCAGCAGCCACAAAGCTTCCATCCTGATCCAGCTGGCTGTACCTGCCAAATTCGAGCCTCCATGACAAACCAGAAGCTGGTTACTTGGTGACCAGAGCTACACCTTCTCCACCTGGTTCATGACTCCCCTCCACCAGCCGAGCAAACATGAACAATGCACCTATAATGAGAGCCATGCAGCCACCAGGAATATTGTGGAATAGACCATCAGTATTCTGAAACAATGGTTCCACTGTCTGAATCACACAGGAGGAGCTCTCCAGCATTCACTGTGTTCCGACCAGGTGAGAAAGGTGTCGAGGGTTCCCTCTCAGCCTTCACCTGGTCTTATTGTAATGGGGTTTATTTTTAAACACACTGTGTTTTTAGCTCTCCCTCGGTGAATCCTTGTTCACTGCTTTCCAATTATAAGGCAAAGAAACCAGCACAAACAGGCTTTCTTAGGTTTAAAGAAGAAAAGTTGAAATTTATTAAACTTAAACCCTAATTTGGTTAATGCCTATGGACACATGACGCACCCACGCTAGCCTGCATATGCAATACACACATGCAAATAGAGATAGGGAGGTGGTGGAGTAGTCACTGGACTAAAGGCCTGCTACCCGACCCAAACCCGACGGGCCTCGACAACATGTGTCGGGTTTGGGTCGGGTCAGGCCGCTTTTCCGGGTCTGGCCTGCGGGCTCGGGGTCGGACCGGGTCCGGGTCCGGGTCCGGGTCCGGGTCGGACACACACAGCAAGAATTGCAGGTAAGGGTTAAAAGTTAAAAACTTCCCAGATCTGCGAGTCCGTGACATCAAGCAGGGAAACTGAGTCTGTGCAGTGAGCGTGTGAGCGTCTCTATGATGTCATCATGCTCATGCTGCAGCTTCCTGCAGATTCCGAGTCAGAAGGCAAGTAAAGGGAACATTCCGGTGGTCGGCTTGGGCTTGGGCTTGGGCTCAGGTCAGGTCGGGGGGAAAATGGAGGGACTCGGGCCGGGTCGGGCCCAGGTCCGATGTGGTTCCGTTGGGGTTGGGACGAGTTTTTTTTTTGTGACCTGAGCAGGCCTTTACACTGGACTAGTGACCCAGAGACCCAGGGTATTTCTCTGGGGACATGGGTTCGAATCCCACCACAGCAGAAGGTGGAATTTGAATTCAATTAATAAATCTGGAATTAAAAGCTAGTTTAATGATGGCCATGAAACCATTGTCGATTGTTGTAAAAACCCATCTGGTTCACTAATGTCCTTCAGTGAAGGAAATTTGCTGTCCTTACCTGGTCTGGCCAACATGAGACTCTAGACCCACAGCAATGTGGTTAACTCTTACATGCCCTCTGAAATGGCCTAGCAAGCCACTCAGTTGTACCTAACTGCTACGAAGTCAATAAAAAGGAATGAAACCGGACGGACCACCCGGCATCGACCTAGGCACCGGAAACGACAACAGCAAACCCAGCCCTGTCGACCCTGCAAAGTCCTCCTTACTAACAACTGGGGGCTTGTGCCAAAGTTGGGAGAGCTGTCCCACAGACTAGTCAAGCAACAGCCTGACATAGTCATACTCACGGAATCATACCTTACAGACAATGTCCCAGACACTGCATTACCATCCCCGGGTATGTCCCACCGGCAGGACAGACCCAGCAGAGGTGGCGCACAGTGGTCTACAGTAGAAAGGGAGTTATTCTTGGAGTCCTCAACATCAACTCCAGACCCCATGAAGTCTCATGGCATCAGGTCACACATGGGCAAGGAAACCTCCTACTGATTACCACCTACCGCCCTCCCTCAGCTGATGAGTCAGCACTCCTCCATGTTGAAAACCACTTGGAGGAAGCACTGAGGGGGGCAAGGGCGCCGAGTGGCTCGGTAGCACCACTACTGACCGAGCTGGTTGAGTCCTAAAGGACATATCTGCTAGACTGGGTATGCAGCAGGTGGTGAGAGAACCAACATGAAGGAAAAGCATACCTGACCTAGTCCTCACCAATCTGCCTGCTGCTGATGCATCTGGCCATGACTGTATTGGTAGGAGTGACCACCGCACAGTCCTTGTGGAGTTGAAGGATTGAGGATACCCTCCATCGTGTTGTGTGGCACTACCACCATGCTAAGTGGGATAGATTTCGAACAGATCTAGCAATGCAAAACTGGGCATCCATGAGGCGTTGTGGGCCATCAGCAGCAGCAGAATTGTACTCAACCACAATCTGTAACCTCATAGCCCGGCATATCCCCCACTCTACCATTACCATCAAGCCAGGAGACCAACCCTGGTTCAATGAATAGTGCAGGAGGGCATGCCAGGAGCAGCACCAGGCATACCTCAAAATGAGGTGTCAATCTGGTGAAGATACAACACAGGACTATCTGCGTGCCAAACTGCATAAGCAGCATGCAATAGACAGCTAAGCAATCCCATAACCAACGGATTAGATCTAAGCTCTGCAGTCCTGCCACATCCAGCTGTGAATGGTGGTGGATAATTAAACAACTAACTTCCAAACCCGCGACCTCTACCAACTGGAAGGACAAGGGCAGCAAATGCATGGGAACACCACCACCTGCAAGTTCCCCTCCAAGTCACACACCATCCTGACTTGTAACTGTATCGCCGTTCCTTCACTGTCGCTGGGTCAAAATCCTGGAACTCCCTTTCTAACAGCACTGTGGGTCTACCTACTTCACATGGACTGCAGTGATTCAAGAAGGCAGCTCACCACCACCTTCTTATGGGCAATTAAGGAGGGGCAATAAATGCTGGCTTTGCCAGCGATGCCCACATCCCATGAATGAATTTTAAAAAAAAGAAAAGAGCAGAAAAAAAATAAAGTGGAAAAGTTTGAGGCAATATCTGAAGAGTTTTTTGTTACGGTTCTTTGAGCTCACTGTGGAGTCCTTGATTGTAGGTAGATCTTGCTTTTTGTTGGGGCCCAGTATTCTTCTTAAACCTTGTTCGCTGTCGGAGACCTTTCTGTCAAGGGGTTCATGTGTCTTTAGTAGATTCAGAGGCTTGTGAGAAAGAGATGGGAGCAGACAGGAGAGATCTCAGTCCAGGAGCAAACCGACAATCTCAGTCCAAACGCTTTGTACAATTCAGAAAACCTAGGTTGCCAATCAGGTTAGTCATGTATACAAGAATAAAGGAGTCTTGTTACAATTGTACAGGGCTTTGGTGAGATCACAATTGGAATACTGTTCACAGTTTTGGACTCCGTATCTAAGGAAGGATATACCGGTATTGAAGGTGGTACAACGAAGGTTCACTAGGTTGGTTCCTGGGTTGAGGGGGTTGCCCTATGATGAGAGGCTGAGTAAATTGTGCCTATACTCTCTGGAGTTTAGAAGAATGAGAATGAGATGTCATTGAACATATAAGATTCTGAAGGGGCTTGACGGTAGACGCTGGAGAATCTAGCACACGGATACACAGTCTCTTACCTTCTTCACCAATCTCCCATGCAGGACCTTATCAAAGCCTTACTGAAGTCCATGTGCACTACATGTACTGCTTTACCCTCATATACATGCCTAGTCACCTCCTTGAAAAATTCAATTAAGTTTGTTAGACACGATCTGCCCCTGACAAAGCCATGCTGACTGTCCCTGATTAATCCCTGCCTCTCCAAGTTGAGATTAATCCTGTCTCTCAGAATTTTTTCCAATAGTTTCCCTACCACACTGGCCTGTAATTACCTGGTTTATCCCTACTACACTTCCTGAATAATGGTACCATATTCGCTGTCCTCCAATCCTCTGGCACTTCTCCTGTGGCCAGAGAGGATTTGAAAATTTGTGTCAGAGCCCCTGCTATCACCTCCCTTGCCTCATATAACAGCCTGGGATACATCTCATCTGGGCCTGGGGTTTATCCACTTTTAAGCTCACTAAAACAGCTAAGGCCTCCTCCCTTTCAATGCTAATTTGTTCAAGTATATCACAATCCCCCTCCCTGATCTCTACACCTACATCGTCCTTCTCCATAGTGAACACAGATGAAAAGTAATTATTTAAAACCTCACCTATGTCCCCTGGCTCCACACACAGATTGCCACTTTGGTCCATAATGGGCCCTACTCTTTCCCTGGTTATCCGCTTTCCGTTAATATACTTATAAAACGCCTTGGGATTTCCTTTATCTTGCCCGCCAGTGTTTTTTCATGTCCCCTCTTCGCACTCCTACATGGATTTTAGCATGGCTTTTGAACAGGTCCCACATGGCAGACTA